>NC_089742.1:9503947-9548947 GCF_040412425.1 Macrobrachium rosenbergii
TAACCATTTAAATTTAAATTTATTAAATACTGAAATGCATTTTTTCCATCTCTCTACCTACTCTAAAAATGCAAAGTTTAATGTAAATACTATCCCCTTCAGCTTTTCGCTACACTCATCCACACACACCTGTTTGGATTTATGCACTCTTTTCACTCGAACTTTCACCACAGCAACCATACCAGGACCAAGAACCACTTCATCCAACAAAACCCCCTTATAACACTTCTTACCCAACGACACATGTTCAGCAGCCACTCGTAAATTCTCATGTACCCCCGATCCACTATCATCATCCACTATACTCACATCCTTCCCCTCATAAGCCACAAAAACACCAGGTACTCCAACAGTTATATACCATACCCCTGTATAAGTTGAGATTTTTTCATCTCCAACACACTGGATGACCCAGTAACAAAGTATTCCTCAAAAGCAGGCCCTCATATAACCAAAAATGGTTCTGTAAAGTTCTACCCCTAAGAGATAAATCCATATCCACGTATCGCTTGCTGTAACCTGTTTGCTTGAATATCACATACTGTCTCTTTAAGGTCTCAATGAACGATCGGAAACATCGATCAGAACAACTCATAATTCATCAAATAAACAGTAGCGCCTGTATCAATAAATATACTTACATTGACCCCATGCACAGACTCTTTTTACCACTGGTTTCACATCTGAGGTTCCCAGAAGTCCTATATCACAAGAAATACCCATCCAGTTTTCCTTTATAACTGATCGGTCTTTTGACAATGCTCGCCGATCACTAGGTCCCTTGAAAACGCCCCTTGAGGGCTTTTTCTCCTGAGCTACCAAAATTCTGAAATGTAGGCCTACCATTATACAGTCTCAGAGAGGAACAAGGCTGCCAAGGGTGACCATTTACCTCCTACAACCGCCATAATATTTAACACGGCAAAATCTCTTAATGTGTCCCCTGCATATTACAATTTAAGCAATGAACCTGTGAGCCTGAGTGTAACCCAACCATCGACCTCTGTCTCTTCCAAAATTCAACAAAAACCTTCAAATTGTGACTGAATCTCATTGTCTCTACACAACCATAGGCTGACCTAAAGGAATCAGATCACTAACTCTCCTAGCAATTTTTGCAGCTTTCCTCTTTGTAAATAAATCATTAACTCACTCTTGGTTAATCTAAATGCAAAATTTCTGCAGGTTCTGGAAGGAAAGCTTTAAGAAAAATACAAAGAAAACAAATTTCCCTGAAAAATTCCCACACAGGAAGAAACCCACAATGTTAATTCTTTACTCAACAATTAACGCCCCCAAATCAAAAGAAAAACTAATTAAACTCACTATTAAATCAAACCCATGGGAAAAAAAAAAAAAAAAACAGGCGGGTTGAGGCACAGCTGACTGCAAAATAGTTGAAGATGAACATTGAGTATTCAAGGAAAAAAAAAAAAAAAAAAACACTGTCCACCTCAAGTAAAGAGAATGGAAGTCTCACCCTCAGCAAAGAAAAAGGGCTCGAGCAAAGCGGAAGTGAGAGAGAGGAAAGAGAGGAAAAGAATTTGTTCCTCCTTTAGTGCACATCTCCCCTATCCCTGCAACACATCCTGATCTGCTTAAGCACACAGAAAAAACCGTTGATGGAAAACCTCAGAGACGAGTCGGCCTTTCCAGTCGTCAAGGCAAAATTGCCGAGTAAGCTTTTACAGCAACAGCTTCCTTTGCATGTACGTGCATGTATGTACCCAACATAAAACACGTGCGCATGTAACTATGAAAAAAACACACAGTTTAAAACCTAAGAAATGTACACACACTCAAGTAAGAAATATTTATTCACAGTAACCTAACACCCGTCAAATAAACATTTCAATAATGAAAGTCCCAGAGATAATACAATAATTAAATAATCCCCTTATTAAACCCTAACCCGCCGATGCGAACAGCTGATTGCTAAAAGAAAAAAAACATAAACCGCGCCCAAAATTCACATAGGCTTCATAAAGAATGGTGAGAAACTCCGCCCAAACTAATGGCATCGCTTAAGTCACTCAGGGGATGACGTCATTACCAACGCCTGATAATAGCTGCAGTGCTGCAATCAAACAACAATATTCCATCTGCCCCCCTAACCAGCCACGGTGCGAATCCTTCCACCAAAGAGAGAGAGAGAGAGAGAGAGAGAGAGAGAGTTTTCACGTGCAAGTTCACACCCAAACAAGCGGTCAAGATACTGCAAGTAAACAGAATGCGCACACAATCCTCTTCTCCAAACATTCCCTGATATGAACCAAAGTCCAGAAATATCTATAAACGCACCAAAACCTTTGTGTCCCCGTGACGCATTATTAAACACACACAGACACCCGCGCTCGAGAGAGACTGAACAGAGTGCCTTTCACAACACTTACCTAAACCGAATTGCTGAACCATCCAAATCCTATTCGGAGATGCAAATACCAGTATAATAACTACTAAAAAAGTTATGTCTCTTCGGAAGTGTAACCTATTACCTATCTATTTATCTACTTGACTATCTCTTCCTATCTATTACCACTGCTGCCACACCATTATGCCTAGCTTCAACATCAAATAGGGTCTTACTTCATCTGTTTAAGAACAGCGTCCTATCATCTTACATCCTCAGATTCTCTGATAGCAATGACCAGCATTGAGTCAGCACATTCTTTGATCTCTCGTCGACCTCTCACTGTATCTGTCCTAAAACAAAGGCCTACTGGAATGATGAAACGTCGAGATACAAAACAAGACTTTACTTGCAAGTTTAACGAAGGTATTTCAGCAAAGCTACAACCATGAAAATGGAGTGTCTCATACCATAAAAATGGAAGTCATAACTAGAAGAAACTCAGGCTCACAATCAATCGAACTAATGATTCTAGACCATATAACACTTAGTGGTCATAATTTATTCTAGACCAAAATAAATGTCATATAGTATGTTAAAAAGAACGCCACTTCCAAAATATTTATTCGTCCTCACAGGATAAAACCTAAAATTCCTGTTGAAAAGAACATATCATATATTAACAACTGAAATGGTGTATAAAAAAATAGGCACTTAAACAGAAAATGCATAATGAAGAACAAAACGGAAAAATGCATAATGTAGAACAGAGGAGTTTCACTGCAATGCAAAATGGGCATTCCACATAATGTCTGAAAAATACAAGTGTTAATGAGTTATCTTTACTCACATTCTGTGGCCAGGAAACTGTTCCTCACAGTGTCTTTTCTTAAGTCACTAACACAGCTCAAAAGTGAATAAGACCAGCCACAAATCAGTGAAGACCCATTGTGTAGTTCTTTATAATATGCACATTAGAGATTACAAATATGCACACGCACTTAATAACCTCTCTTGAAGTGTGACGACCCGTCAGGTTCAATGTTCGAAGAATTCTGCTAGACCCCACAGATATCACAAAGCTTCCATCAATCTGTCACGCTGTCTCCATGCATCTTGCCATGATCAGATGGCACAAATGGAGATACCCACTGTATCAAATATGGAAAACACCAACGTCACTTAATAACCTGCACCGGATACACCTTTTCACAGGCCAGCAATTAGGCTGACTATATATATATACATATATATATATGGTATATATATATATATATATATATATATATATATATATATATATATATAAAAATGTCTTTACCGTAATACAGTATGATATGAAGATAAAGGCCCATAAAACACTATTTAAACGTTGCAACCATATATTTCAAGCACTTCTGCTTCTGTGCCCTGTTCACTGAAATATGTACAGATGAAATGTTACAAAAACGTTTTGAGGCTACCAACTAAATTTGTATTCACATAAATATTCTTGGCTTAAACTACCTTTTTGGGAAAACAAAAACAATTACCATCGAATTTCAAAAAACAACACTTTTTAGTATATTCTTGTACCTTCATTTTTAATTTGTATAGAAATAGTAATACATCTGTGAAATAGTGTTTATTATTAAGACTATTATAAAAATACTAGACGATTTTAATCTATATTTAATCAGATAAACAGAACCTATATACTATATAAATATAGTATAGGCGTTATACAATAGCGGTATATATATAAACCATATTCGTGTGCGAAAATCTCATGTGCAAACATTATTCTTGTTGTGTGTGGCTGTGGTTTTCGGGCCGATAAAAGATGGGAGATCAAACCATTTATTGTTACGCTAGATGACTAATCTTTCGCAGCTGCATTCAAAAACTATGTACATTAAAACAAGGGTTTGTTTTCCGTTATCTTCTTGTGAAATTTTATTTTCAGTTATTCAAACCGTTAGTATGCTTAGTTTGACGTTAAAATACTTTAATGCCTGGTACGATTACAACCCCACTTTATTGCATCTGTAGCGAAATGTCCTTAAATTTCACTAGACTAGATAAGGCTTTATTCCCCAGATGGCCTTTTAGTCATGACAAAAACATCCTGTTGGAGGATTTAATAATAATTATCATAATAATCTTAATCAGTGCCGTAAAAGTATTCCATGACACTGACAATAATAATTGTCTGTCATTTCAACCACCTCCCCTTTCATAAGTTTGTATTCCTAAATGAAGGTTTCTATTTCTCTAGTTCTTAAAACCTTCAATTTTAATGACATTTACCTAAACCTACTGCCAGCGTTATTCTTGTAACAGATAAGAATGAACATTGCCACTTTGAGAACTTTACAATACATTAAAATTTCAATAAACAGAAAGAATTCAACGTTTTGAGGCCGATAAGATTAAGTTTTCGCAATATCAACTAAATTTGTATTCAAATGATATAAAAAAGAGGAACTACAGAAAAACGAAATTTACTTTTTTGTTTACCTATTTTATCGGATATATGGGAGTTTTCCTCTTAAAAATAAATTTCCAATACATCTGTGATACTATTTATTATTAAGACCTATGTATAAAAATACTAGACGATTTAATCTAATTTAATCAGACAAACAGAAACCTAGCTCATTTCCTAACAAAGTATAGGCGTACAAGCGGGTTTTGTCAATGTCCTTTGCTGTGTAAATCCCTCAAACATTATTCTCAATGTTCTTCCGGCTGTAGATATTGTTGCAGGAAAGCTGAACAGTCAAACCATTTATAATTGTTAGTAGTTTCCAGTTATTCAAGATAACTATCTTTTGGACAAAATAAGATCATATCTTCTTTGTGTATATTTCATATGATTTCAGCTTAAAAACCTGTTATTCGATTGTTCGTTTCCTTTAACGTTACAACACTGAATGTGCAACTTTTATTATATAACTCTGAGTATCTTTTATGTTAATTTAAAGTAATTATAAAAGGTTCTCTAATTTACATCAAAAGGCGGCTTTATTCCCCATGGCATCTTTTAGTTTGCTTGGCAACTAAGGCGAAAGACATCTGCATTGAGGATTTAATGTTTATCGATATTGGCTCTTAATCAGTGCCGTAAGAAATTCCATGACACTGACAGCGGCCAACAGTCTCATTCATCTCCCTATTAACAAGTTGCTTGCTAATTAAGGTTCATTTAACGTTTCTGTTCTCTAGGTATTTTCAAAACCTTCGGGGATTTTAATGACATTTACCTAAACCCTACTGCCAGCGTTATTCTGTGACTTGATATCGCCAGAATAAGAATGAACATTGTAGAACCACTGAACGAGAATCAAATTACAATAGGATTTTACATGAAACCTAACAACAAGAGAGACTCGCAATGCACTACATACAGATAAGGTTCAGGAATAAAGATTGAATTAAAATGATATAAAAAGAGGGAACTGGTTGAATGCCACCTTCATTAAATAATTTTGCTCGTTCTTAACAATTGTATCGGATTCCGTAAAGTGGAGTTTCATTAAAAATAATATATTTCAAAATGGAATGCTGAATATACCGACATTTTCATCAAAGTTATAATTTCATCGTTTCATTTTTTATTCCACTCACCTCGCTCATTTCTAACAAAATGTTTAGAGCAATAAAAGCTTGATTTAAGTAGCTTGACTTGACAGGAAGTGGGTGTAGTACTTTAGATATTATCACTATCTGTCAATGTCCTCTGCTGTGTAGTTTTGGCTAATCCCTCACAATCGGGTATCTGACGGTGTTACGGTAACAACACAACGATTTTACCAGTGTTGACCGCCAAACGTATGAACATTTTGTCGCTGGTATGTTATTGAACTTTGTGTGTTAGTAGTGTAAAAGCTATAAAGCGCATAAAGGCTATGATATTTAGGTAATAATAAGTTAATAATACTTTGTCATGTATAAATGCACTGATTATCAAAACCTTTATTTGGAATCTTCCTTTCCTTCTTAACCCGTATGCAACTATATTATATACGGAAATGTTTGTGCATTTCACTATAGTATTAACAATTAAGGAATGGGAAAACTGCTCATTCATCAGAGTTATTACGAAAGGAGTGTTCAGTCTTAGCTAGACGTTAACGTTTAGTGTTATTATATCTCCATTGTATCAAAGAAATCTGCGTTGAGTTGGTGAAGGCTGTAAACTTATCCTTTTTAATAACAATATAACTGAGTAAAAGAATTAAACATAATTGGCATTTTTACTATATTAAACAGGTCAAACGGAAGCATGCACTCATATTCCTTGTGGCTGTTTAGAGTCATCATGGAATAACGAGAACTGGGCCTCAGAGCTGGGTCAGAGTTCAGAAGGTGCGGAATAATTTTTGTTGCTGCTTAACAAGAGTCGTAAAACTAAGTCCTGCACTCCAGTGGTGTTATGACATCACATGGATGTAAGTCAATGTACTTTAAGCCACCTTCATTAATCATATCTTCCACTCCGTTTGTTTAAGAAATGAACGTTTGTTATCTACAAAAATTGTCATTACACTTTAGAACTGAAGATATCACCTAGGCGCAGATGGAAGACTTTCTGTTTGATAGAAAACATTTACTTTCAATCAAAAAACCAAACATATTTCTGAATAATCAAAATATTTTAATTTTTAAGGATTAAGGAATGCATAAAAATATCTGCTATTGCAAAAATCAGTGATATAAGGTATTTCACCAAGATCTAGATAACAGACCTAACACTCGTGAGCAGATGGCAAAATATGATATCACTGACGCCCGTCTTTTACAAGGCGTGACTGCCTTTGCTAAGTGACCGAGCCAGTCAACTATTATTTGAGATAGCACGGGAAGCAAACGGTTCTTGGTTCCCAATGCCGAATAATTGCTCAGTTTTCAGTTGCAATAACTGAAAGGATAACACCAAAGGGCAGGGTATAAGTTTCAGAGTTCCTAGACAGTGAATTTTAAAAAGTTTCTTTTAAAATTTCTTGTGTGCAGAGTGAGGTGTATTTATATTTGCTGATGCGCCTCACACGATTACGCTTAATAGTTAATAGTGTTTCAGAGCATGCATTTAACACAGAAAGGAGATTTTATTTGTCTGCTTTTTATCACAAGAAATGATGGATAAAACAACAAATGAATACAATTTAACACAAAACTGACTCAAAATCACCTTAATGTGTCAGGAACTCAGAGGCAACGTAAAGTATGCTGTTCAGTTAATGTCCAAACATGTGCCAATGCTGTAAAGTTTCTAGGAGGAAAGGTTTAATCTCATCCCCCAAACTGGCTGGTGACAGCTGCTTTCATAGATTAAGCAAATGACTGGTTTGATTTGATGAATTTCAGTGAACGTGAGATGTAGAAAAATAAGAAAATGCCTATGGTGTATTATAAACTAATAGAAAGAAATTTTTGGTAGCATGGTATGTACCATAGGTTAAAGGGGAATTAATCCAGTTCTGCAAAGTTTACGAAAATGAACATGAATTAAAAATGATTGTGAAAAAACTAATCACTAAGATATTACATTGGTAAATGTAAATAACTGAAGCATTATTCAAACACACACACATTTTTGCACAGACGCACAATCATTATATATATATATATATATATATATATATATATGTTGCTTCTGTATGTGTGTGTGTGTGTGTGTACGTCAGTGTGTGTTTGAATAATGTCTTCAATTTTATCTATCTATCTATCTATATATATATATATATATATATATATATATATATATATATATATATATAGAGAGAGAGAGAGAGAGAGAGAGAGAGAGAGATAACCACGTAGTTGCTAAAAGTGGGTCAGTTTCAACAGTGGCAGCAGGATCGATGTTCGTGTGATTAGGTGTACTTTATTTCAATTCACTCAACGTTTCTGATAACAGTCGTTCCATTTTCAAATTAAATAAGACAAAATTTTAATGAACTGATTCTGACAAATAAAAGTAATGAATCCATTTAATAAAAAAATATGTACTTTTCAATATAAAAGAAGAAAGGGGGTCCAAACCAGTATAATTAGGAAGGAGAAGTCTCATAGCTGACAAGGCACTTTGGTCTCAAAGAAATCCCAAAACAGGTTTGGCGGTAGTGGCAGAGACTGGGAACAATCTGTTTAATAAACAAAGGTTCAAGAACTGTGGAGGAGTTGGTCGTTCAGGGGCTCTTTCCAGCTATTTAAAATTCCCATATCTAAGATTCCCAGCCCGAGAAGAAACCCTAAAAGAGTTCAGAGGTCTGTTAAACAAAATCATTTATAACTAACTAACTATCTCAGTTGGCATATGTTCACATGTTCTCTTATATTAGCTTAACAACCTAAGAGAATTTGTTCTAACATTTAGAAACCACCTAGAAGTCACGTTTGGGGTAATAATATTTAGATTGCACCAGAGTCATTAAAGGGCTGACATTTTCTTCAAATATAAATAAAGAGCTCTGGAATTAAAAGTATTCTTGGTATTAGCTTAAAATTAACAGTAGGGATAGTAGAGTGGTTAACGATTTTATATATATTGTTATATCTTCCTAAGCATGCCAGCCACAAAATGCTTAATTTGTGCTGGAACACAAACAGTGCATTCTGATACTGCCTGACAAGGAAGGGCGAAGGGAATATTGGCCCCTCCCCAAATCTCCTAATCGACTCTGTGTATCCCTTTCAAATTTCTCTTCGCACATGCAATGCTGTGAGAAGCTTTGCTTTCAATCACTAGGTTGTGAAGAGATTAAGACCATAAATGATGCACATGAATAGGGAAATGACACTAACCCCATCTACCTGTGGATGACCTCCTGACCCATGACCAAAGTCATATAAGGGGCCTGACTGTCCCAGAACAAGAGAGAGACATTGCTGACGCGAGGAGACACATCTACCCCTTCCATTCCTGCCCCCTTCAGAGGGCCATGCCTACCACGTAGTCCTATCTTGGGACCTTTAGTATTCTTACCAGTGAAGCCCGAAGTCTTTCCTCTGACACCATTGCCCTCACTGAAGCCACCCTCTATTATAACGTAAAGTGATCCATTGCAAAGGTTCTTCCACCAATCACACTGTTTAATTTCAAGTCCTAAACTTCTTATTTCCATTTCTAAGTGCCAGTATTTCCATATCAACCTTGCCTTGTTAGGAAGTGTTATGTAAATGCCTGTGTTTAAATGATTACGGTAATCGTGTGTTCAAAAGAAGCTTCTTTTGGCACCCCTCTGTGCTCGCCTTGTCCTATGCATATTTTATGTGTCCTTACTGGTTTTTAATTCAGTGAACCTCTGTTTACAGAGGGTTTTGTTAACCATGGAATCTCTCTTTGACTGTGCCTTGTGTCAGCATCACCACCCTGAGACAGATATACCTTCAAGTTTTCCCAGTTATAATGCACCTCCATGCCTTGGCTGCCTGATTAGTCCATTTCATCTTCTGATAGTTAATTTCATGTAAATATACTTAATTCTAAATCCACCCTAACATGTTTGTTTACAATTACCTTGTGGTAGAGCCCTCAGCTCAAATAAATTCCCCCTTTTTTCTTTTTTTTTTAAGACACCTGGAATCAACAGCAGCCAGATTTATACAAAAATAGAGGTAACAAAATCATTCATTTAGAGTATATAGCTGGCTCATGATAAGCATTTCCCAGGTTAAATCATAAAAATAGCCACCTTTTTGCCTTAGATCTCGCAATCTGCGCATTGCAGGTTTGAATCCTGTCCCCTGCAACTGCTGTATCAGCGACTAGCGAAGCTAGGCTGGGTGAGACAAGGAAAAGAACCTTTATAAAAATTCAGCATATGCAGTATCAGGAGTTCCACACAGTGAGTATTTTTATTTGGTGTTAGGATAGGAAGTGAAATTGTGATTGAAAATAGAAATAGGGAAACATTAGGCACGTGCATGCAATCAAGTAATTGAGAAGAGAGAGTTAGTATCCATTCCATTAAGTTTTGATGGCCCCTGCATGAGGGCTCTGCATGTTTTTTCACATAGGCAAGCTTAGGAATTATGAAGCATTAAAAAAGGGAAACTGTGCGATATTTTCCTTGTGTTATCCAGACAATATGTTGTCTTGGAATATCTAGGCACATGTTTTAGATCCCATGTGGGTTAATCAGCAAATTTCTGTACCACTGGAATTCAGAGTTTAATCTCTCTCTCTCTCTCTCTCTCTCTCTCTCTCTCTTCTCTTTCTTGTAGAGGTTAGAATCAGTTAGGCAAACGTATAATTCCTCATTATTGAGTAAAATCTCAAAAAGCATGTAAATTTGTTCAGCCTACATGAGCAAATAATTGTCTTTCATATTTTCATTTGTGCACATTCCTCATACAGCACCATATGTGATAAATTCTGCTTCATTTCAGCATTTTCCATTTAATAATCGCCATCTATTCATTCATAAGTGTAAGGACTTTTTCTTTTGTTTATTTGTGGTTATCTTCATTTTTGTTTAAAGCTGACTGTACACATGGCCTCTACGTTGTTCCCAGGGTAATTTTACAGAATAAGAGAAAACTTTATCTTTGGCTTCTAGATAAACTATAAGCGGGGTTAGTCTCAGAAAATTCCACACGGTGGTTGTTCTTGTTGCCAGGTAAGTACCAGACGACCTTGAGCTATCAGTTACTGAGCAACCTTCTTCAGGGCAGAGTGAGAGAAAGGCTAAAAAAATAGAAAGACTAATTCGTATGCACACATGACATAGGCAAATAGTGCCCGTGCATAATAGGAATTAAGTTGTGAACCTGTATTAGATTGGAGGAAAAGGCCTCATTAGTTGGCAAACAAATGTTTATCAGTGTAACTTGCAACAGTATAATTTAACTTATCAGTCTCTCGATGATGAACTTATCACTTGTATAAAAATAAATAGAAGTGTACTTCTAAAATGGCTGGTTCTCTAACCACCAATTTGTATTAGTATGTAAACCTTTCCCCACTCTGTGCTCATATCCCAGTGTCTCCCAAAGCATTATTTATTTTTTAAGGTTTTACGCTATGTCCTTTCCTTTTTTTTTTCTTTAATTTTGTGGTGGGGGTTATTTATTCTAAGAGTGTTATGATGCTCACTGGGTTCTGAACCTAAGTCGTACTGGACTCCACTAAAAGGGAAAATATTTTTCTATCAAAAGAAAAACCAACTTCTCAGAATGCAAACGTTCCCTGAACTAAACCCTAAGATTCATGCGATAGCTCATTCAAGTCCATGCATGAATCTGAAAACCCATCCCATGAGACAAAAATAAAATCACTTCCTGAACAAATCCACACCTACGAGGCAAAACTAATGTAAGAAAATTCTGGAACAGGCAAACACTTCCCAAACCAAGCCTCAAGATTCACGCAATAGGTGGCCAAGTCGTGTGTGTGAATCCGAAACCACGTCCTACATGAGACAAAGATAAAAATCAGTTCCTGCAAACAAATCCACACCCTACGAGGCAAAACCAATACAAGAAAATTCTCAAAAGGGAATGTGGGAAAACGCTCCCTAATCCAAGCCTTAAGAGATTCACTCAATAGCTGGCCAAGTCCGTGTGTGAAACAGAATACAATTTATGTCTTTCAAGACACACCAAAATTCGTTCAACATGACCCAGTTGAGTCTTTTTTAAAATACTGAAAACAGTTCATCACAAACAAACTTGGGCCTTCAGACATATTGATTTTCAAAGGGTCATTCCCATATGAGTGTTATCTCAAGATGTCTAGGACATCCAGAACCCAACAAAATGAGGACTTCAAGTTCTATATGTCCTCTGGAAAGGACATGGGACTGTCAAGATAAGCCCTGGAGGGAGTGGGTCCAAAGAGAATAGACAATGCCAAGGCGGAGAGAGGCCGAAAGAAAGGCGAAGAAGGAAATAGCAAGATAGGCTAGATAGACTTGCAAAAGGAAGAAAAAGAGAAAGAAGAAGGCTGGAAGAGCAAGATAGAACTAGATAAACTCATGAAGGAAGAACAAGAAAGAAAGAGAGGAAGAAGAATGAAAGAAAGGAAAAAAAGGAGAACAAGAAAGAAAGAAAGAAGAAGGAAGAACAAGAAAGAGGAGAAGAAGGAAGAGCAAGATAGGCTGGATAGACTTGCAAAGGAAGAACAAGAAAGAAAGGATAGGCTCGAAAGTGAGGAAAAACAGTGGCCCCAGAGGCTACAGATGCCCAAATTGGCACTGCCAGCTCCTCTCCAGCTGCTGGTGCATCCACCTCACTCGTGGTTCATACCTTTATGCCCAAGTTGGCGAGGCCAAGCCCGAGGTGTGGCTCAATTGGGCAGAAAGGGTCCTTAGTGCCCTACCCACTCGCTCTGGCTGAAGTCTTTACTCTTTGGGAAAATTCCTTGAGAAGGCTTGTTGCTTTCAATGCCCTTCCTGAGGTGGATCCAAGGAAATGGGGTGAAGTGCCAGGTGATCACAAAGGCGAACGAGATAACCACCTGAATGTACAGAGAGACAATGCTGGAGGCCAGGATGAGAAACAGTTTGGACAGACACTGGTCTGATCTGGGCATATCAAATCAGATAGGGCTCCTCTCTAAATGGCTAGAGTCCCTGGGAGCTCCCACCACAATGATTATCCTGTTTCAAAGATTGAAACTTTTATATATTAACCTCTTCCTGCCCCTAGCAACTCCATCTTACGTGCAGGCACCCAAGACTAACAGAGCACTGAAGCCTCCTGACATGTGGGACACCATCATGCCCATGAAGACTCATGGGAATGTACAATAAGCCCTCTTTCTTTCACCTCCAGCCTCCTCTGTCTAAGAATGGACGCCAGAAACCCGCTGTATGCAGGTTCTGCTGAAAATCGGGCATTCCAATGAGCAGTGAAACAAGCACCAGCACCACCACAGTGCCTTTGAAAACCTCTCCTGGGCAATCTACCAACTAACAAGCCTGCACCTCCTCCAGGGCAGTGCCCGAAGAAATTACACAGAGCCATTGCACGGCTTGCAAAGTTTATACATTCTCCCATGGGCAAAATTCCCTATTAATAAAACAGAAGTACTCCCCTCATCGCCTTGGCAGTTAAATCCCAAGTCATTAGGCCCTCCAGCCAAGGGTCCCATATATGTGGCACCTCCTCCAAGGTAGCTACTCTGCACGCCAGGTCAAAGCATTTGATGACTTGGCGCACAAATGTCCTCATAAGGAAAGATAAAGGTTCCTTATGGAGCTACCGTTAACTGACGTAAACCGTCACAATTGAGGTAACAAACAATTTAAAACACTCCTGCAGTTAAGCTGAGAGTCACAAGACCTCATAGATCTAAAATCTGTAACTTGGCAACTATATTCCTGGAGGATATGACATTCTCCGGGACAGGACTTCAGTCCCTATCTAGGTTACAGGACTCCAAATCCTGCAAACTCATTCATTAGGCTCAAAGCGTAAGCCCAGCTCACTGCCAGTGCGCCACCTGAGTACGATGTGCAGTGGCCCTCCATCATGATCATTCCATATCTCATTTTCAGTACCCGGCCCTACCCCAGCACCAGTGCCAGGGTTCCCAAAATAGATCTCCCCAGGAGATCCCAAACTTGATTCTCAATCTCTGCCAGTGCCACTTGGCATGCACTGAGCAGCACTCCAAGCCTGTCCATCCTGAACGATGAGCAAGTTCCAAATCATATGCTAGTACCTGACCCTGCCTGAAAAGGCGACAGAGCTCTCGGCCCATGATCTCCATTCTAGAGATACAAATCAGGTCCCTCTCTTTCTGGGCCTGGTTCCGCTTCCAGCACTGGTAAGAGAGATTTGATTCTTCTGACACAGCGGAAGCTCAGCTGAAGGTGCGCACCGCAACCACGTGCCTGAGCTGGTCACTAACCTGTGAGCTTATTACGCCTTTCCCTCTCTTTCCTGGTCCCCTGTGGACACGACCTTGCAAGGATTCTGCCATGTCTCAAATGGCCGATGAACTCGTGGAACTGCACAACGACTTGGGGTAGAGCCTGCAATGAATACCCCTGGCTTCCACCGCCAAAGAAGCTGACAGGCACTCCAATGTCCTACCAAGGAGAACCATCCAACCCAAAAAGATCTGCGGCAGAAATCACCGGCATAGGCAATGCCAGGTACCTTAAAGTGCTGCTGAGCTCTCCTGGCACCAGTGCAAAAATTGGCACAGTGCCTCTCTTATCCCTACGAGGACCTTAAACCTCTATCCAGAAGAGGGTCTCAGATTTCTTCCTGCCTATTTATTTTTGTTATAACTCTAATTTATTCTTTTCCTTTAACATTTTTCCTTTTAATTGTTTTGTTAAGTTAATTATATTGTTTTAACATCTCACAAAGGGGCTTATAGTTTATTTGCTCCCCACTCTGCCAATGCAGAGTGTAATTGACAGGCATCCCAGTTTTGTAAGTCCTAAGACTTCCCTTTGAAGCCCCTTAGGCAAAATAAACCTAAGCCATTCTCATAAGCTCAAGAGTATAATTTTACATATTAATCATAATTTTTCTTTATCTTTATAATGTGCTTTGCTTGTTATTCCTTGTAATTTGAATCCTGAGTCCGTGACTTGAAAGACCATGTGTTTTGCATGTTTGTCTTTCTTCATTGTACTTCTAACTTGTGTGCCATCAACTTAAAACATGGCAACACCTAACGAAGACCATGTATACTTCATTGTAATGCCTCGCAAGGCAAACTAACTGCATATGTCTTTTGACTATAACAACTATCAAAAGTGTTGCATGATTATTTTAAGGCTTATGCATACGTAAGAAATCGCTTTACAGTTATTGTGTTTAATATTTAGTAACTTTCTTTATATCTGAACTCCATTTTAATATTTACAGTAACTTTCTTATAGCTGTAAATGTACCTGTTTTAAGTACTAGTAATCTGCTGTTAAAACCTTAATTTTTTTTTCTTTACTCTGGTGATTAATGTAAAATATTGAATTCTTATCAAGTATATTTTCAGATAACTCATATGACACACAGAATATTTAGGTTACTAACATACATGAGTGCCATTAACGAGAAAATTAGAGTAATATGTTAATCTGTTCAATGCTGAATCCTTGGTTTGATAGGAACTTGGCACCCAAATGAAGGTGCGAGTATCAACTTGGGGTGGGGAGTTGTTATATCTCCCTGCCATCCCCCTGCCACCAAATGCTTAATTAAAGCTGGAAAACACAACAGTGCAAGGAAGGCAAAGGAATATTGGCCCCTCCCAATCTGTTAATCGCACTCAGTATATCACATTAAAACATTTTCCCAGGTTAAATCGTAAAAATATCATCATAAAAGTTTTCTGTGTATCAGTGGAAGACTGATCAAAAGAGGCAATTTAAGAGCAATAGGAACAGTAAGTTGTATGATAAAAAATACAGAGATGTGAAGAGAGTAGTCCCAGTAAGAAAGTTTCAGATTCATGTAATGTTTTTTTTCTCTCTCTCTAGGGAGGTAAATGCATTCATTATACACTTTGCCACACGCTAGTTAAAAGAACTTTCCTGTGTGTGCTGATGTCATTACTAAATTATGACTCACGTTATCTTCGTCAACTTCCCAAAATTCTCCCCTAATGGGGATCTAGGTCGAGACTAGTTCCGTTTCCGGGATGAATGACGCCGCGAGGAAATTAGAGCGTTATGCCTCACATGAAGTTATTTAATAGGGACGTTATCAAACCAAGTTGCTCTCTTTATGGCAACAATATTTCTCCGTAATGATAGCCGTGGACGACAAGGAGTCGCAAAGAAAGAAAATGAAAACATATAAAATGGGAAGAGTGCCGCAATCTTTCAAATGTTTATGTTTACCATATTTTATTGTTTATTTGTCAATTTCCTTAGATTTATTACAAAAAAAACTACCTTATATTCCCAACTTCTTCTCCATAATGTACTCAACACCACAAGAAATAAATAATAAGAAAAATAAAAAGCAAATCTTCACTTATGTTGAAATGAAAACAGTCTTTGAAATAAAATCTCTACTTAATGTACCTAAGTTATAGTTAAAGTAAAGTTTATAGTTGAATAGGCAAATGCTTTCAGTATCGTATCCTGTAATTATAGAATTAACTTTGTACGTGTACATAAAATAAGTGTATGTTTTTAGACAAGAAGTTTTTGGTTTAGATAGCATTCTGAAAAGAACAATAAATAAAAACAATTAATGTATAATAAAGTATTAATGCCACGGATTTTGTTTCAAATATCAAAATTAAATGTAAAAGGGTCAAAAAGTATACCTTAGTTTTACCAGACCATTGAGCTGATTAACAGCTCTCCTAGGGCTGACCTGAAGGATTAGACTTATTTACCTGGCTAAGAACCAATTGGTTACTTAGTTGAAGGGACCTACAGCTTATTGTGGAATCCGAACCACATTATAGCGAGAAATGAATTTCTATTACCAGAAATAAATTCCTATAACTCTTCATCAGCCGTTTTGGAATTGAACTCCGGCCCATCGAGTGACAGTCCGCAGCTCTACCGACTCACCCAACAAAGAGCTTGTAAAACGGTCCAAGTTGGTTCTTGGGATATACAAAAGACTTAAAAATGAAATGTACGTAGTCAATTTCTAAGCCTCTTACTTTCTGTCAGATGAGCAAAATTGAGGACTATTACAGTAAACTTGACATTGTGTAATTGTTTACATATTTATCTATGTAACAACAGATGGGTAACATTTATCACTGTCATTGACCTGACCTATCATTAGGTGGGTCGACGGAATGCATTATCTTCATTCTCGTTCTTTTTTCATTGCTATCTCAGGGTCATGAAATATTCGTGCACCCTTGCCTTCCCTTGTAGACTACTCATGACCTTTTCTTCTAATATGCGTACGACCCCAGTGTTCGCTTATGTGAGGCATTTTCTTTTGGTAGCCCACTCTGTCCTTTCTAATTAGACATCTGAGTTACTAATGAAAATATCTTGATTATTTATTAAACATATTCTGTCGTTAGGCAGTGATATACAGTTTTAGTTATGTTATGGTGGTTAGAATAATGATACACCTTTTATGAGAATTTATGCAGAAAGTAGGAAAGATGAGAAGCCAAAGCTAACGTAGTCGGAAGGGGGGTTACTAAAGCTTTAATAATCACGTACGTTACATTCGTCGACATCATAATCATCGTATGTTTAAGAAATTAATATCTATTATCAATATTAGTGAAAATTTTATATAGAACACTTTTTCTTGAAACTAGAAAACCCTAGTTGTTTATGGTACTATGCTTAGTTTAAAGTTAAAAATGAAGTTGCCCTCAGCCCAAGAACAAAATATTAACAAAAAATTAAAGAAAAGGTTTTATATCATACATAGAATTACATGTAATACAGCGAATCTTAATGGCATATACTAGTTCCAGACTTCTGTCCAGCCAAACAATAACCTCACTGAACATCCATTTGGAACCCATATCCGTTGCTAAGGTTGTCTTTAAAAGTCCTCACAAATAAATAAAAGGACACAAGTAAAAAATTACTGAACTGAGTCTTGCAAGCATAATGGCTATCAGAAAATGATTAATAAGATTTCAGGTATTTATATAGAAACTTGCAAAGTAACTTCTCTGTAACCTTCGAGAACAGTAATTGCTACAGCTAATATCTGTAAATTTACCTGGGAAATACTTCGTGTAAAACACTAGCAATTGAACTAGCGAGGTTAGAAAAACTACTTCAGACAAATAAAAAAAAAATATAATGGAACTACAATTTGGTTATCCAACGGGCGAAAAGCAGATTTAATGGTAAGGAGAAGATCGCTCTTAACAGAAAGAGGACTGTCAGGTGAAGTTATTTTAGCCTATAAATGCCATATGAAATAGCGTTGTGTTGTTCTTAGGACAGGCTGAATAAATTACCTATTGAATAAAAGTAGCAAGCAAACGTTGATAAACAAACATACAAAATTAGTGTATGCATTCCTAGACAGCACATGCAGAATACATCAAAAAGACTAAGGCAATGATGCAAGAGACCTAGTATTACAGCAAGTTTATCCAAATTAAAACGTTGCATTCTTGTGGCTAGTTTATATGATCTATGTTTTTTTTTTTTTTTTCCACAATGACAGTCTACTCTTCGGAGGCTTACTTAGCAATTTAAGGGATGCTTGGATACCTTTCATCTAAATGTGGGCACAGGTAAGGCGATTAGAAATAGAAGTCTTGAATTCTTATGACTTTTACAAGAACCACTTGGAAATATATCATGAAGGTTTCTTTAAGGAGACTTATAGAGAAAGTATTTAATAGTCTAACATGCATGCTATTTTAATTTACTTATAATGAACAGATGAAAACTCCGTTTTATATAAATTTAAGTAAATCTTCATCTAGACTCCATGTACAAATTTCCTGTTTATTCTTTTACCCGTACAGTTAGTGTAAAAAAAAAATAAGTAAAAATAAAGTGTGACCTTAAGACACGGACTGAAGTAAAGAGAAAGCAATCCAAATGTTTAAAGGGGAAGAAATATAATAACGACAATTATTATTAAACGATTAAAGTGACACGAAATGTGAGAAGATTTGCACATAACTCTTTGTATAAAATAAAGCAGAAAAAAATGTTACATACTGCAGTTATAAACTAACATGACAAGAATTTGAAGAAAAACGTCTCCTTGACAAAAAAGAAAACTTAAAATAAAAAAAAAAATAAAATACACCGAATTCCCGAGGTCTATTTTTATTATAAATTTAGATTAGGGCACTCTATTGTCAAGAGCTATCACACTTCATCAAGGCTTCAGTCACTAATTTCATGCTCCTTGAAGAGGATTACAGGAATGATTAAGTATTCATTCTCGAAAATGGACTACTGACAGCTATGAGGCTAAATGCACTGGTTCATATTACTTACTGAATCACCATTCCGCTTGTTTCCTTTTGTAACCGTATTATTCGGCAACATTTGCTGAGTGATTTCAATGTATGATATGTAGGATAAATATTTGCAAAAGTATCAAGTGTGTACAACATTGTATTGACAGAATAGTAATCATATTTTTTATCCTCGGACAGTATATCATCACCTAACTATTTGTTTATTTACACGGATTTTTTTTTTAGAATTTTCCTATACACACGAAGTTATAAAAAGATCTTCGGTTGTTAAAATCATTACGACCTCATTCTTCCTGAGTATTCTTTTCTCTGTGAGTGGATTCATTCAGATCGATAGTAGTCGAAACTCGTCCTTTTATTAAATTTTTTCGGTAGCTCCATAGGTTCTTTATTCTTATTCATGTTCATTCACCATGTTTATTCTTATCTATTTTTGTTCATCATCTCTAGTTTTATTTATCCCCATTCATCATCAAAGCGACTGAGAGAATTACGTCTAACAGGTCCATGCGCAAACCCTAAAAACTATAGGTTTAGTTCCGGCTGGGGTAAGTGCTTCCCTCATATAATGTTCCATTTGGGCGCAAATCGTTCAGAAGAGTCAGGAACATTTTATGCAAGTCACTAAATAGCTGACAAATGGACTATATCCTCTGTTTCCTTGCTCCTCGTTAATGTACTTTTATTCAAGACTAATAAATCTGAAACCGAAATTTGGAAACCAATCTTCATTCCTTATTTTACAATTTTCCTTTCAAACATGAATTTATAATTGGACAAGTAGAACCCTATTTTGTTCATAGCTTTAAAAAGAAAGTTTCAGAGGAAATCCTTAAAGCCAAAATTAGCTAAAAGGGACAGTAAGGTTTTTCTTTCCTTAACTGACGTGATCTTGCGGCAACATTAAACAAAAGTTCGTGTTAACTTTCATATCATCTTCCAGCAGGAATGGAAACGGGAAACTCCTGACAAAGGAACGAGCACTTTTTGGGGAGACTCTTTAATTTGTGTTTTCTTTTATTCTTTCAAGGAGGAGGGAGAAGAGGGGTAAGACGAAGGGCCTCTTTAAGATGGAGTGGCCCCTATGGGGTAAAAATCCACTAGAGGGAAAAGTTTTGAGTTAAGAGGATTAGTAGGTCCTGGGAGCAGGTAAAAGTCCTTGGTACAGCCTAACCCTCCTTCCTCCCAAAAAAATGATAAATAGATAATGAATAGGAAAAAATATTGGCAACATTATTTAAACTCCGCTAATTTAAGAATAAATGAGAAGCATGAGTGTTTATTGTATAAAAAAATAATATGAAAATTAAACTACGTTTAAAGTGATAGACAGGTTTAAGGATTAATTAGGGAAATAAGAGGATGTTGTGTAGAAAACTTAGCACTTTAGGGTTTGTAATTAAAATGCAGCTGCCATAAATATAAACTTTTAACAAAATTAAAGTTCTACTCCTGCTGAAAATCAGAATGAGTATGGTTTTCTTTCAGAACGTGCTTGGTGCTAAATCTCTCAGCTTATGAATCTATCGATAAGGTTGCCAAAACATCATATCAGACGTTTCTGTCTTAAGTTTTTGCTTATATTTCTTTCATGATGAAAATCTTCATAAACAGGAATTATTGTCAACAATCTATAGTTTTTTACAGCAGCATAAGATTTTGTTATTAAAGTTGTTTATGGTTTAGATATATTGTTAGCTTTGAATTTGTCTAAAATTTATTTATTTTCTCTCTCAAAATGTTAGTGAAAGGAGAGAAACGCTGAAGATATGGAATATATTCAAGTTTCAATAAAACTGTTATGAAAGTTAGATTTTACTTCGTTAGTATCACCGACTTCGACCTTTTCTATAACACAGACTGAAAAAGGAAAGGTGTTAAAACATTATATAATCCTTCATATACACCGTCACCTAATCCCTTATCTTCCCTGTTTTTAGTTTTCTGAAAAGAAAACTATTGTTCCGGCTTTATTTGTCGGTCCACACTTTTCTGTACGCACTTTTTCTGTCCGCTCTCATATCTTATAAACTACTGAGGCTAGAGGGCTGCAAACTCGTATGTTGATCACCCACCCTCCATTCATCAAACATACCAAATTGCAGCCTTCTAGCCTTAGTAGTTTTTATTCTATTTGATGTTATAGTGAGTCATAAACGTGCTTCTGGCAACGATATAGGATAGGCCACCACCGGGTCGTGGTTAACGTTTCATGGGCCGCGGCTCATACAACATTATGCCGAGACCACCGAAAGATAGATCTATTTTCTGTGACCTTGATTATACGCTGTAGCGGTTGTACAGAAAACTCGATTGCGCCGAAGTTTCTTATGCGCATTTTTTACTTGTTTATTAATAGAATAATTACCCGGAAAAATTCATCTTCAAAACTCTTCTATGTTATCTCTTACCGACCTCTCATTATCAGGAAAAATTATATTTTCCAGAGATATTTTGTAGGAGAGGATCACTGATCTAAACCTTTTATAAAGAGACTAATTATTATTAACCTTAGAGATGCTTTATCTTCGTGAGCACCAATTGATAATAAACGTCATAACCAATTTTAAAGAACAAACTTGCATCGCCCAGCGACAGATATTTGAGTAGTTTTCAGCCTGTGATTTCTTATATTTTGAGAGAACCTTTCAAAACTGGAAAGGTGATTTCACTTGATATTCTGTTGCAGTTCTCACCTCATGATAGAGAATGTACTCGATAAAACTCGATTTCCTTTACCTTTGATTTGACTGAACAGAAAACGTTTTAACAAAAATTAAAATTGTGTAAATTGTAAGGATAACCCTCAAATTATAAAAAAGGTGAATGTTTTTTTTATTTTGATTTTGAAAGGTGAATCATAAAAAAAAAAATACAGTTCACAGATTTTCGTTTAGCATCCTAACAATAAATATCCCGAGTAAGAGGGTAAGTGTAACTTGAAAAAGTCCTCTCTTGTTTCTAGTTGATTCTTTGGGCAAAAGTCTTAAGGATATAAGTCTCCATAATGGCTAAGGAACACTAATCTTTTTCATTTTCATGTATAGTTATATGACATTACGACAGATGAAGATGAAATATCATAATTTTAATCTTACTTATCGAGGTAAACCTGCTTTCTGTAAACGAATGCGGTTCAGTTCACCGGATATGCAGATGATAAAAATAAATATCACTTTAGATATCTAAAAGTTTTTTCGCGGTAATATCGTGAGCCACGGATTCCGGCTTACCATAATCTAACTTTTTGCTTACATTTCAAATGACTTTCTTTTTACAATTGACACACTTCTGTGTTATAAAGTCAACAACACGTGTGGCGAACAAATGCGAATAGGTTACGTGACAAATTTCGCCTAGCTGAAGGTTTTCTTAAACAATTCCCACTTCTTTTTTAAGCAGACTCCGGATATCAAATATACAAAAGAATATCATATAAGGTGAATTGTTATGTTCATGAAAGTAATGAAAGACATGAACTCTTCATAGTAAGGTAAATTCCATGACAAAGAAATAGGAAGCTCTAAGTAGAAGTTTCTTAGAAATTACTAAGAAAATTATGTAAAAAAATTACAAGTTAAAACACTATAAAAATGACCTACAGTCTACTGCATATTATGACAATGAAAACGTTATTCAGAGATGTCATACAAGAGTCCTTTTCTATAGATGACTCAGACTCATAATAATCTCTCTCTCTCTCTCTCTCTCTCTCTCTCTCTCTCTCTCTCTCTCTCTCTATATATATATATATATATATATATATATATATATATATATATTATATATATATATATATATATATATATATATATATATATATATAATATATATTAAATGTGTGTGTGTCAGCCATCATATGATCACTTGGGACTTCCGTGTCATTATGTGTTCTTTCCATTTCTTTTATTTCTCGTTGTAATTTCTTAATGTATTCATAAAATGCTTAGCCAGCGTAAATTTCTTGTTGCTGGGTGCACCTTGCATTGCAGCAGTTTCTGCAATCGTTGTAGTAATGCATGTGCACTAATACTACAAATAGAATGCGAGGATACTTAATGAATCCTGGTTATTTTAAAAAATATTTGATATTGAAGAAATTTACCGAAAATTTACACATGTTTTCTGTCTCCTGAGCGTTTAACTTCTTTATAGATATAAAACTTCACAATTTTACCTTGAAGTAAAATCTTTGAAGATTTTATCCTGGTCATCGACTTTTATTAGTTCTTTTCCGGTATCATAATAGCCTACAGTATATGAACTACCTCTGTTGTTTTGTTAAGACATTACCTTGAGTTTAAAGACAAAAAATTATTTATAAAATGCTTTTGGTATTTAAAATAGTCCTAGAAAGTAAATATGCTCTATTACTATCTAGTCCAAAATCCGTACCAGTTGCAATGTTGTCTCTTTATTCTTTTTCTATGGGAAAAGTTATCGCAAATGATACAACTTCCCTGACATGAAATGGAAAGAAAGTCCGACTAACCTGAACTAGAGAGTCACGAAGTTATTTGTTAACCGACGATTTACTGCCTCCTCCGGGGCCAGAGAAAAAAAATGTGAGGAACAATTCTTTTCCCCACCTTCTCGACTTGTTTGTGTTCCACAATCGTTTTCTAATAAATTGTATGTTGATATCAGTGTCTACAAAATATAAAATAAGTTGTTAACATAAAATACAGGTTTTTTTCTGAATATGATTACGTACTCAGCATTAAAAATTTCAGGTCTGTGTCTTTGTCACCTTACCTTATATGTCTTTCTTCATTCACATCACTTTGAAGACGTCCCGTGTAATATATGATGAAATATTTTATACTACGACTTGGCAATGAAACTCTCTACCTTTTACGTTAAATAGAACATATTGTACAAGGACTGAAATTCCCAAGTGTGAGTTCAAATAGACAAGTTTTAGATTTAGTTATAAGCAACATGTTTAGGTTTCTTTTCAATGGATTTGATGGTCTGGAGAACGATTTTCCTATGCACAAATTTAAATTTTGCATGTGCAGTAATCATCACTGACTCTAGGAAAGAATATGATTGTTGTTTCGCTATTCCAATTAAGATCGTTATATTAATGATAAATTTGTTCACTTTTGAGGAAAAAACTAAATTAACTCAGATTAGACGAAAAGACAATAGTTTTTTTTTTTTTTTTTTTTTTGCTGTGGGTGGGGTCTCTAGGCTAGGGCACTCTGTAAGCTAAGCTACGTTAGGCTAGGTTAATAAGTGTCTCTCTTGAGTTATTCACTTGACCTGCTTTTAAGCCGGCCGAGACCTGCGGAAATGGTGCACGCAAATCTTTTGCGCTTTTATACTGACTAGGCCTCAAAAGAGAAATTCTTGTCTTATGAACTGGGATTATAGATTATGAGACCAACCCTTGGCGACTCTCCCTTACGAAAGACCTTTGCATCAAAAAGGAAAAACCTCATTAAACATCCAATTCAAAGACCCATTAATCCTTCCCACACCTTCCTATCATCCTGACTAAATGTAAGTATACACCTAACCATTAAGGGTGAACACTTATCTCCGACCATTATATATACAGTATATATATATATATATATATATATATATATATATATATATATATATATATATATATATATATATATATATATATATATATATATATATATATATATATATATATATTGTTAGAACAATAGTTTGCCGATTGTTCCCTTAGTGGGTTGTTGCCTCCTTTATTTGTGTTTTTTTTTTCATGCTGAGTTGACGTCTGTCATGGAGTGTTTGACAGGGTCAGTCAGGTTCGTAGCAGCAACTAGTCAGGCTGAGGGCAGCAGCGAGTCAGTTGGGGTAGCAGCAGCAGGTATTCGTACCTGAGAGTCAGGTCCTGGCAGCAGAGCAGCGGAGAGTTTCTTGAGGACGTGATGGTTGCCATGTCAGCTCTGACATGGTCCTCGTGATTAGAGGAGGACGTCAGTACGTTTCTTGGAGGACGAGATGGTTGCCGTGTCGGCTCTGTCGTGGTCGTCAGTACTGGAGGAGGATGTCAGCACTGTGCTTGAGGACGAGATGGTTGTTGTTTCTGCTCTGCCTTTGTTGTCCTGCAGTATTCCTGTGTTGCAGCTTTGTCTGTGGGTGTTTATGTCACTCTGGCTGTAATGTAACTAGTAGCATGCTGCTTACGTATTATTTATTATACTGCTTATGTTTTTAATATTATACTGCTTGTGTATTGTTGTTTTTGATGTATTATGCTGCTTGTGCATTAATTACTTGGATTGTATTTTGCTGCTCAAGTTTTTATTGATTTGAGGTTTAATTACTTGGATTGTATTTTGCTGCTCAAGTTTGGTTTATTAATTTATTATAAGTTTAATTACTTGGTTTGTATGTTGTACTGACTCGATTTTGTTGCGTTTAATTAGTTTTCGCGTAATGTTTATTGATTTGTTCATTTTAAGTATTACGTCATTGAACCTGACTCATTTGTTTATAATGTAAATTACTGTAAATAATAAATTAAGTTTAAGGGCACCTTTTTTGTATTTGTTCTGCTCCTTCCTCCTTTGTTTGTCACCTCTTGTCAGTCATTACAGCCCAATTCCTTGTTTTTTTTAAAGAACCTGTCGATCTCGAGAGGCGAGATCGTAATGATATATATTATATATATATATATATATATATATATATATATAATATATAAATATATATATGTGTGTGTGTGTGTGTGTATGTGTGTGTGTTTGTGTGTGTATATATAAAACCCTTTCAGGTAATTTCATTAATACCTCTGCTACCTACGATACTCTGCTCTTTTCAAAATCCCTTGCTGAAAGCAGAAAATTTTCTCTAAACCTTAAAACAATACATGGACCCACATACATACATATACACACACACACACACACACACACATATAAATATATATATATATATATATATATATATATATATATATATATATATGTGTGTGTGTGTGTGTGTGTGTGTGTGTGTGTGTGTTGTGTGTGTGTGTATGTGTGATATATATATATATATATATATATATATATATATATATATATATATATATATATATATATATACGTATATATATATATATATATATATATATATATATATATATATATGTGTGTGTGTGTGTGTGTATAATAACTTTCTTAGTAGTCTTTCCACAAGTTTTTGTATTTGTCGTTTTCTAAAGCAAGGACATAAACTTCCCAAATCTCCCACTGTTCTCGGAATTGGGGTCGTGACTGTCTTCTGTCCAGAGCCGGAGTGATGAAATGGAGGAGCGAGGGATGTTTACTCATTAGACCGAGCTCTTGCCTGGACGGGAGTAAAGGTATATGTTATTTACGATTCACCTGGAACAGAGTTTGTTGTTTCTCAACTAGAAGGAGGAAAACGAGGTCATGCTTGTGCTGACATAAGTATTTCCCAGTTTCTTATTTCTTAACAGAAGAGTTGCAAAAATTTTACGATTTGTTTTTACCATTAGGTCATATTAATCTTTTTCATATTATCTTACAAAAAAAATAGCGATGCAATATGAAAGCTTTGTCTTTAAATACTGCTAACATTTAAATTATATCTAACATTTAAACAAGTAGAACTGGACATTCTTGTTTTTTTAATAGATGATTTATTGTTGTCATAATAATATTTAAATAATATTAATGTGATACTGAAGCATAAATTGAATTTTCAAGGTGAATACCAAGATAACATGCTGAACGAAAAGAGCTTTATACTGAGAGATCATTAGGGTCCAGCGTTTAAGACTCTTCGTAATTTACAAACAAACTTCAAGTTTGAAAAACAATATCAGACTTCAGGCAAAGATATTTTCAGCGTTCAGTTCCTGAGATGTAAACAGGCAAAGCGAACGCTAAGGCTCTCGTATGGTTGGTGTAATTATCCTCGAGCCCTCACTGTACTGGAGACACTCATGTTGATTTAGAGAGAGATGGTCCAACTTCAAATGCAACAGGATTAAGAGATCACTAAAGTAACTTTCCCTCTTGAATGATAACGATAACAGTGGGATATTAAAATCATACAATAACCTCAGAAATCAGCTTTTGCAGCTGTATGGACGTTTTTTCAGAGATGCTCTGCAGGGACACGATAAAGGGACCTCACATCGCAACTGATTATCAACAAATTTATTAAGATAAATTAAGGTAACTAACATTAAATCTGCCATATCTTTACATTCATATACATACATCGGTTTGGTCTTTTCTGTATTTTCGGTGACAGCTTTCTTTATAAAGTAACTATAAAATAATTATTTTCTCCTTTACAATTTATTGACTTGTATTAGATCTTAATATCAGTTTTCCATTCATTGCTCAATAACTATTTTTTCTGATATAAAAAGGAATTTGTGAAAATACGAATTCTCATTGTGTTACCCGAGTAATGATTATTTTAAGAAAGATTGATTTCTATTATGAATAAGCAAGGAAAATAAGTGATAAAGAAATGTTCTCAACATAATAAACAAATAAAAAATAAAGTAGCTTCCTGAAAACACACAACCATAGAAAGTTAAAAGCTGAGTGTTCAGAATATCTAAACATCATTCATCCATTAGATTAGCCGTTTGCTTGTCCGCTTGGTCATTCTAGAGTGGTGCATTGCAGGATTTGCATGTTATATGAACCTGTGCGGTGTGCAGAGAGAAGTCTGTGAATAACGGAAATGCACTTCAAAGGTCATGCTAGTCTCAGGGCGCGTTCCAAGCCTCAAGTAGAATGAAGGGACGAGAGAGAGAGAGAGAGAGAGAGAGTCAAGGAAATTACGTAATTGCAAAAGCAGAAGTCCTCCAGAGACATACATTTCGTCATATACTAACTCTGAGCTGCTTCTTCATGAGTGAATCTGTGAGACGCATGGCAATAAAAGGTCAAGGGGTGATAGAATGTGCTTTGCAGAATAATAATAATAAAAGAAGCAATAACAGGGAGTTTCACAGTTCTTGGCTATGTTATTTACTCTTCCTTCTAATCACCACAAATTTATTGGAACCAATTATACTTTACACAAATAACTAACGTTTTATCTCCTGTAAGACAAAATGAAATCCATATTGGAAAAGACAAATTTGTAATGTTGGTATATATATATATATATATATATATATATATATATATATATATATATATATATATATATATATATATATATATATATATATTGTAAAAAATGAAATATTTTCTATTAAAACAGAATTCCATCTAATAAAAAGGAGCCCATAAAATAACAAAAAAAAAGTAGAAAGTTAATGGTATCTCCTAAATGTTTTTATGGGCTCGTTTTATTATATATATACACATACATACATACATACATACATACATACATACATACATACATACATACATATAGTATATATATATATATATATATATATATATATATATATATATATATATATATATATATATATATATATATATATAGCTTAATGATAAATAATATTGCAAGACCAGGAAGAACATTCTTTATTGTACAAGCTTTCGAGGTATAAAACCTCATCATCAGGCTGAAAAAACCGACAAGGATGAGAATCAATAAAATTACAATAAAATGAATTGTCATAATAAATCTTCAGCAAAAATACTAACGAAATATATAAAATGAACAAGTAAATACAAACTAAAAGGGTGAGACGTAAAATAACGAAAAAATTAAAAACACAAACATAAAAATATGAAAATAAAACTAAAGTGAAATGTAAACAAACTACCACTCACAAAGTAAAATATTTAACGACCTAATTGAGTACCTACTATGAAATTACACGATAGCTAGTTGAATACCAGACGAGTTGTTGTTCAATTCCGGCTTCATCTTTTTAATAGTCAGCGACTCTGAAATTAAAAGGTCCAGTCTATTTGAACAAAAAGACAGTACCCGAAAATCCAGGTCAGTGAAAGGATGGTCCTGTGTTAAACTGTGTTCTCTAATGGCAGAAAAGGGTGGTTTGGAAAGGGGAAACCTAGTTCTAATAGAAAGACCTCTGTGTTCCAAAATTCTGTGTCTGAGCCAGCGGGAACTAGATCCCACGTATCGCAGACCACACTGCGAACAAGTGAACAAGTAAACGACACAGGAATTAAGGTCCACAGGCAGAGTAGGCTTCTCTCTCAAAAGTGATCTTATTGTAAAAGGATTACAGAAAACAAACCGGAAACTGATTTGAGGGAAACAATGCTTAAGTATTTCTTGTAACTTTTTTCGGACCATATAGCTACTATGACCAAGGTAAGGCAATTTAATGTACTTTACATCTTTACTAGCAGTACTGTACACCGGTCTGGGACAAAACTTTTCATTTAAAAATTTTTTCAGAACTTTGTAAAATACAAAAATGGGATATGAGTTTTCAGAAAAATAATTCTGGAGGAAAACCATATCTTGATGAAATAAATTAAAATCACAACAAACATTGTAGGCTCTATTAATCAAAGTGCGTATTGAGTTCATCTTATACAACTTTGGCGAAAAACTGAGGTAATTCAATCCCAAGCCAGTAAAAGTACTTTTCCTATAAACAGGGATTTCCACAACACGAAAACTTATCTCTCATGGCAGTTTAAACTTTTAGACTTTGAGGTTAAAGCACAAAAACGAAAGAAAGAGGTAGTTTTAACAGATTTGTCTTCACTAGATAGGGATTTAAAGAACAACCTTTCTTTTTGGATTTTAAGTGTTTGTCGTCGATTTTAGATTCCAACGTTGAGAAAAAATTGGCTGATGTTAGACTTACACACAATAGAAAGTTAAGAAATCTCGGTGTTGACGTTAATAAGAAAATAGATAGTAGTAAAGTTATTTTTAATTTTTCTAACAGAAATTTAACAACAGATGAAAAGGAAGTTCTTTCTCTTGGTCTTGATTTTGCTTTGATCCCCATGAAATTCAATTTCTTTAAGTATTTTTTAAGTTTTGAAAAACTATGTTCTACTTTGAGAGGCTGTGACATTTTTGGCAGTGAAACCCTTACTTCACTTTTTAGCAAAATTTCCGTAATTGCAAACGATACCTTCAAAAATTTTAATCGAAAAAAGGAGGGTGACAATCAGTTAAATAAAGACAGAATCAATATTTTACGTAACCTTAAGAACGATAATAGTATAGTTATTACCAAGCCAGATAAAGGTAGGGGTGTTGTATTAATGAATAGGTCTGATTATTTAGATAAAATTAATGAAATACTATCTGACAATACAAAATTTAGGATTTTAAATGTAGATATTGCGAGTCACATTTTGAAATTAGAAGACAAACTAAATAGGTTGCTTAGAGGTCTGAGAGATAAGATTGGGGAAGCTACATATAGCTCTTTATTTGCTTCAGGGTCTAAGCCTGGTTATTTGTACGGTCTGCCTAAGGTACATAAAATAGGAAACCCTTTAAGACCTATTATTTCCTCAATTGGTACTTTTAGTTATAACCTGTCCAAGTTTTTGGTTCCAATTTTAAACCCTCTAACTTTAGGTGAATTTAACATATCTAATTCTTCCAAATTTGTTAAAGAATTATGCTCTTTCAATTTTAACCAAGATGTTGTAATGGCTAGTTTCGATGTAACCTCTCTTTTCACCAATATTCCATTAAAAGAAACAACTGACATTATTTTTAATAATATATGTGAAAACCATTTATCAGTGTTTGGACTTAATAAAATAGACTTGCAAAAATTATTACATTTAGCAACTGCTGATGGCATTTTTACTTTTGATGGTAAATTATATAATCAAATAGATGGAGTAGCTATGGGAAATTCCCTTGGACCTGTATATGCGGATTGCTTCATGGGTTATTGTGAAAGGATTTGGATGTCTGAATGCCCTAGTGCTTTCAAACCTTTGTATTACCGTAGGTATGTAGATGATACTTTCCTTGTGTTTAAGGAATTATCACATGTTGATTTGTTTTTTGAATATTTTAATTCTCGTCACCCTAACATTTCTTTTACTTGTGAGACGGAACAGGATAATAAGTTGTCATTTTTAGATGTACAGGTATACAGAAATAGTGGCAAATTTGAGACCTCTGTTTATAGGAAAAGTACTTTTACTGGCTTGGGATTGAATTACCTCAGTTTTTCGCCAAAGTTGTATAAGATGAACTCAATACGCACTTTGATTAATAGAGCCTACAATGTTTGTTGTGATTTTAATTTATTTCATCAAGATATGGTTTTCCTCCAGAATTATTTTTCTGAAAACTCATATCCCATTTTTGTATTTTACAAAGTTCTGAAAAATTTTTAAATGAAAAGTTTTGTCCCAGACCGGTGTACAGTACTGCTAGTAAAGATGTAAAGTACATTAAATTGCCTTACCTTGGTCATAGTAGCTATATGGTCCGAAAAAGTTACAAGAAATACTTAAGCATTGTTTCCCTCAAATCAGTTTCCGGTTTGTTTTCTGTAATCCTTTTACAATAAGATCACTTTTGAGAGAAAGCCTACTCTGCCTGTGGACCTTAATTCCTGTGTCGTTTACTTGTTCACTTGTTCGCAGTGTGGTCTGCGATACGTGGGATCTAGTTCCCGCTGGCTCAGACACAGAATTTTGGAACACAGAGGTCTTTCTATTAGAACTAGGTTTCCCCTTTCCAAACCACCCTTTTCTGCCATTAGAGAACACAGTTTAACACAGGACCATCCTTTCACTGACCTGGATTTTCGGGTACTGTCTTTTTGTTCAAATAGACTGGACCTTTTAATTTCAGAGTCGCTGACTATTAAAAAGATGAAGCCGGAATTGAACAACAACTCGTCTGGTATTCAACTAGCTATCGTGTAATTTCATAGTAGGTACTCAATTAGGTCGTTAAATATTTTACTTTGTGAGTGGTAGTTTGTTTACATTTCACTTTAGTTTTATTTTCATATTTTTATGTTTGTGTTTTTAATTTTTCGTTATTTTACGTCTCACCCTTTTAGTTTGTATTTACTTGTTCATTTTATATATTTCGTTAGTATTTTTGCTGAAGATTTATTATGACAATTCATTTTATTGTAATTTTATTGATTCTCATCCTTGTCGGTTTTTTCAGCCTGATGATGAGGTTTTATACCTCAAAAGCTTGTATAATAAAGAATGTTCTTCCTGGTCTTGGCAATATTATTTATCATTAAGCTAAGATTTCCAAGTAGCCGCCCAATTACCGAGACTATTTTGAGACGTTATGGCCGCTCGACGTTACAGCTGTTTAGACGGACTGAGAATATAGTCTCAGTAATTATAGATCCAAGAAGATTGAGGAAGAAGACATACGATTTCTGAATACTTGCAAGGATTACCGTGTTATTCCTAATTTCATCAAATTTAAAAAGTATTCCAGGGATTTCCACAACACGAAAACTTATCTCTCATGGCAGTTTAAACTTTTAGACTTTGAGGTTAGAGCACAAAACTGAAAGAAAGAGGTTTTTTTAACAGATTTGTCTTCACTAGATATTGATCAACAAGAACAACCTTTCTTTTTGGATTTTAAGTGTTTGTCGTCGATTTTAGATTCCAATGTTGAGAAAAAATTGGCTGATGTTAGGATTCATTTATCACAATAGAAAAAATAAGAAATCTCGGTGTTGACTTTAATAAGAAAATAGATAGTAGTAAAGAGTTATTTTTAATTTTTCTAACAGAAATTTAACAACAGATGAAAAGGAAGTTCTTTCTCTTGGTCTTGATTTTGCTTTGATCCCCAAAAAATTCAATTTCTTTAAGTATTTTTAAGTTTTGAAAAACCCCATGTTCTACTTTGAGAGGTGTGACATTTTTGGCAGTGAAACTCATTAACATTACTTCACTTTTTAGCAAAATTTCCTATTGCAAACGATACCTTCAAAAATTTTAAAATCGAAAAAGGATCAAGTTTATAATCCCTTGACTGATATTAAATAAAGACAGAAATCAATATTTTTCTCACGTAACCTTAAGAACGATAATAGTATAGTTATTACCAAACCAGATAAAGGTAGGGTGTTGTATTAATGAATAGGTCTGATTATTTAGATAAAATTAATGAAATACTATTGACAATACAAAATTTAGGATTTTAAATGTAGATATTGATAAGTCACATTTTTCATTGTTGTATTGTTCTTAAATTAGAAGACAAACTAAAAGATGAGGTTCTTTCAGAGGTCTGAGAGATAAGATTTTTGTTTGTGGAAGCTTTCTGGTTTTGACATATAGTCTTTTTTGCCGCTTCAAATGTTTAATACACTATCAGGATATTTCAATTTTTTGCCTGGTTATCCTAATCTTATCTATTTCATCATCAATATATAGGGTACATAAAATAAAACTCTTAAAACCTATTATTTCACTCAATTGGTACTTTTAGTTATAACCTGTCAAGTTTTTGGTTTCTATAGTTTTAAACCTATTTCTCTAACTTTAGAAACGAATTTTTCCATATCTAATTCTTCCAAATTTGTTAAAGCAAATTATGTTCTTTCAATTTGGTTCCTGGCCATACAAAGATGTTGTAATGGCTAGTTTCGATTATGTAATATCTTCTTTTCAAATAATATCCCATTAAAAGAAACAACCGATAGATTATTCTTAATAATATATGAAAAAATTTAACCATTTATCAGTGTTTGGACTTAATAAATAGAATTAAAAGTACTTTTAAAATTATTACATTTAGCAACTGCTGATGGCATTTTTCACTTTTGATGGTAAATTATATAATCAAATAGATGGAGTAGCTAAATGGGAAATTCCCTTGGACCTGTATATGCGGATTGCTTCATGGGTTATTGTGAAAGGATTTGGATGTCTGAATGCCCTAGTGCTTTCAAACCTTTGTATTACCGTAGGTATGTAGATGATACTTTCCTTGTGTTTAAGGAATTATCACATGTTGATTTGTTTTTTGAATATTTTAATTCTCGTCACCCTAACATTTCTTTTACTTGTGAGACGGAACAGGATAATAAGTTGTCATTTTTAGATGTACAGGTATACAGAAATAGTGGCAAATTTGAGACCTCTGTTTATAGGAAAAGTACTTTTACTGGCTTGGGATTGAATTACCTCAGTTTTTCATAAAGTTGTATAAGATGAACTCAATACGCACTTTGATTAATAGAGCCTACAATGTTTGTTGTGATTTTAATTTATTTCATCAAGATATGGTTTTCCTCCAGAATTATTTTTCTGAAAACTCATATCCCATTTTTGTATTTTACAAAGTTCTGAAAAATTTTTTAAATGAAAAGTTTTGTCCCAGACCGGTGTACAGTACTGCTAGTAAAGATGTAAAGTACATTAAATTGCCTTACCTTGGTCATAGTAGCTATATGGTCCGAAAAAGTTACAAGAAATACTTAAGCATTGTTTCCCTCAAATCAGTTTCCGGTTTGTTTTCTGTAATCCTTTTACAATAAGATCACTTTTGAGAGAAAGCCTACTCTGCCTGTGGACCTTAATTCCTGTGTCGTTTACTTGTTCACTTGTTCGCAGTGTGGTCTGCGATACGTGGGATCTAGTTCCCGCTGGCTCAGACACAGAATTTTGGAACACAGAGGTCTTTCTATTAGAACTAGGTTTCCCCTTTCCAAACCACCCTTTTCTGCCATTAGAGAACACAGTTTAACACAGGACCATCCTTTCACTGACCTGGATTTTCGGGTACTGTCTTTTGTTCAAATAGACTGGACCTTTTAATTTCAGAGTCGCTGACTATTAAAAAGATGAAGCCGGAATTGAACAACAACTCGTCTGGTATTCAACTAGCTATCGTGTAATTTCATAGTAGGTACTCAATTAGGTTGTTAAATATTTTACTTTGTGAGTGGTAGTTTGTTTACATTTCACTTTAGTTTTATTTTCATATTTTTATGTTTGTGTTTTTAATTTTTCGTTATTTTACGTCTCACCCTTTTAGTTTGTATTTACTTGTTCATTTTATATATTTCGTTAGTATTTTTGCTGAAGATTTATTATGACAATTCATTTTATTGTAATTTTATTGATTCTCATCCTTGTCGGTTTTTTCAGCCTGATGATGAGGTTTTATACCTCAAAGCTTGTATAATAAAGAATGTTCTTCCTGGTCTTGGCAATATTATTTATCATTAAGCTAAGATTTCCAAGTAGCCGCCCAATTACCGAGACTATTTTGAGACGTTATGGCCGCTCGACGTTACAGCTGTTTAGACGGACTGATATATAATTCTCAGTATAGATCCAAGAAGATTGAGGAAGACATACGATTTCTGAATACTTTGCAAGGATTATCGTGTTATTCTAATTTCATCAAATTTAAAGGTTTATTCAGGATTTCCACAACACGAAAATTTATCTTCAGTGATTCTTATTTAAACTTTTAGACTTTGAGGTTAGAGCACAAAAACGAAAGAAAGAATGTAGTTTTAACAGATTTGTCTTCACTAGATAGGGATTTAAAGAACAACCTTTCTTTTTGGATTTTAAGTGTTTGTCGTCGATTTTAGATTCCAATGTTGAGAAAAAATTGGCTGATGTTAGGCTTACACACAATAGAAAGTTAAGAAATCTCGGTGTTGACGTTAATAAGAAAATAGATAGTAGTAAAGTTATTTTTAATTTTCTAACAGAAATTTAACAACAGATGAAAAGGAAGTTCTTTCTCTTGGTCTTGATTTTGCTTTGATCCCCATGAAATTCAATTTCTTTAAAGTATTTTTAAGTTTTGAAAAACTATGTTCAACTTTGAGAGGCTGTGACATTTTTGGCAGTGAAACCCTTACTTCACTTTTTAGCAAAATTTCTGTAATTGCAAACGATACCTTCAAAAATTTTTTTGAATTAAAGAAAAAGGAGGTGACAATCAGTTAAATAAAGACAGAATCAATATTTTACGTAACCTTAATTACGATAATAGTATAGTTATTACCAAGCCAGATAAAGGTAGGGTGTTGTATTAATGAATAGGTCTGATTATTTAGATAAAATTAATGAAATACTATCTGACAATACAAAATTTAGGATTTTAAATGTAGATATTTGTCTGAGTCACATTTTGAAATTAGAAGACAAACTAAATAGGTTGCTTAGAGGTCTGAGAGATAAGATTGGGAAGCTACATATAGCTCTTTATTTGCTTCAGGGTCTAAGCCTGGTTATTTGTAAATGCACTGTTTAATACACTATCAGTCTGCCTAAAATATACATAAAATAGGAAACCCTTTAAGACCTATTATTTCCTCAATTGGTACTTTTAGTTATAACCTGTCCAAGTTTTTGGTTCCAGTTTTAAACCCATTTTAACTTTAGGTGAATTTAACATATCTAATTCTTCCAAATTTGTTAAAGAATTATGCTCTTTCAATTTTAACCAAGATGTTGGGAATGGCTGTTTAGTTTCGATGTAACCTCTCTTTTCACCAATATCCCATTAAAAGAAACAACCGACATTATTCTTAATAATATATGTGAAAACCATTTATCAGTGTTTGGACTTAATAAAATAGACTTGCAAAAATTATTACATTTAGCAACTGCTGATAAACGCATTTTTACTTTTGATGGTAAATTATATAATCAAATAGATGGAGTAATAAAACTAAATAGTGGGAAATTCCTTGGACCTGTATATGGGATTGCTTCATGGGTTATTGTGAAAGGATTTGGATGTCTGAATGCCCTAGTGCTTTCAAACCTTTGTATTACCGTAGGTATGTAGATGATACTTTCCTTGTGTTTAAGGAATTATCACATGTTGATTTGTTTTTGAATATTTTAATTCTCGTCACCCTAACATTTCTTTTACTTGTGAGACGGAACAGGATAATAAGTTGTCATTTTTAGATGTACAGGTATACAGAAATAGTGGCAAATTTGAGACCTCTGTTTATAGGAAAAGTACTTTTACTGGCTTGGGATTGAATTACCTCAGTTTTTCGCCAAAGTTGTATAAGATGAACTCAATACGCACTTTGATTAATAGAGCCTACAATGTTTGTTGTGATTTTAATTTATTTCATCAAGATATGGTTTTCCTCCAGAATTATTTTTCTGAAAACTCATATCCCATTTTTGTATTTTACAAAGTTCTGAAAAATTTTTTAAATGAAAAGTTTTGTCCCAGACCGGTGTACAGTACTGCTAGTAAAGATGTAAAGTACATTAAATTGCCTTACCTTGGTCATAGTAGCTATATGGTCCGAAAAAGTTACAAGAAATACTTAAGCATTGTTTCCCTCAAATCAGTTTCCGGTTTGTTTTCTGTAATCCTTTACAATAAGATCACTTTTGAGAGAGAAGCCTACTCTGCCTGTGGACCTTAATTCCTGTGTCGTTTACTTGTTCACTTGTTCGCAGTGTGGTCTGCGATACGTGGGATCTAGTTCCCGCTGGCTCAGACACAGAATTTTGGAACACAGAGGTCTTTCTATTAGAACTAGGTTTCCCCTTTCCAAACCACCCTTTTCTGCCATTAGAGAACACAGTTTAACACAGGACCATCCTTTCACTGACCTGGATTTTCGGGTACTGTCTTTTTGTTCAAATAGACTGGACCTTTTAATTTCAGAGTCGCTGACTATTAAAAAGATGAAGCCGGAATTGAACAACAACTCGTCTGGTATTCAACTAGCTATCGTGTAATTTCATAGTAGGTACTCAATTAGGTCGTTAAATATTTTACTTTGTGAGTGGTAGTTTGTTTACATTTCACTTTAGTTTTATTTTCATATTTTTATGTTTGTGTTTTTAATTTTTCGTTATTTTACGTCTCACCCTTTTAGTTTGTATTTACTTGTTCATTTTATATATTTCGTTAGTATTTTTGCTGAAGATTTATTATGACAATTCATTTTATTGTAATTTTATTGATTCTCATCCTTGTCGGTTTTTTCAGCCTGATGATGAGGTTTTATACCTCGAAAGCTTGTATAATAAAGAATGTTCTTCCTGGTCTTGGCAATATTATTTATCATTAAGCTAAGATTTCAAGTAGCCGCCCAATTACCGAGACTATTTTGAGACGTTATATATATATATATCGATACGTTACAGCTGTTTAGACGGACTAGAAGGTTCGTTATAGATCCAAGAAGATTGAGGAAGATTTACGATTTCTGAATACTTGCAAGGATTACCGTGTTATTCTAATTTCATCAAAAGTTTAAGAATCTTATTCCAGGGATTTCCACAACATAGAAAACTTATCTCTAGTATGGCAATTTAAACTTTTAGACTTTGAGGTTAGAGGTTTTAAAACGAAAGAAAGAATAAAGTTTTAACAGATTTGTCTTCACTAGATTATTGATTTAAAGAACAACCTATCTTTTTGGATTTTAAGTGTTTGTCGTCGATTTTAGATTCAACGTTGAGAAAAATTTTGGAGTGATGTTTATCAAATTACTTACACAAAATAAGAAAGTTAAGAAATCTCGGTTTGACGTTAATAAGAAAATAGATAGTAGTAAAGTTATTTTAATTTTTCTAACAGAAATTTAACAACAGATGAAAAGGAAGTTAAAAATCTCTTGGTCTTGATTTTGCTTTGATCCCCATGAACCTTCAATTTCTTTAAGTATTTTTTAAGTTTTGAAAAACTATGTTCTACTTTGAGAGGCTGTGACATTTTGGCAGTGAAACCCTTTTCACTTCACTTTTTACCAAAAGTTTCTGTAATTGCAAACGATACCTTCTTCAAAAAGTTTAATCGAAAAAGGGTGACAATCAGTTAAATAAAGACAGAATCAATATTCTTTTATGAACCTAATTCAACGATAATAGTATAGTTTATTAGAATATAGCAAGATAAAGGTAGGTGTTGTATTAATGAATAGGTCTGATTATTTAGATAAAATTAATGAAATACTATCTGACAATACAAAATTTAAATTTTAAATGTAGATATTTTGGCCAAGTCACATTTTGAAATTAGAAGACAAACTAAATAGGTTGTCTTAGAGTTCTGAGAGATAATTTTTCATTGTTGAAGCTAAATGCATAGCTCTTTAAGAAGATTAAATGTTAATAAGGTCAAGCAAATTTTTTGTGTTATTCTTTCTGGTTTTGATACATAGTCTGCACTGTTTAATACTAAGGATATTTCAATTTTTTGCCTGCATTCCTAAAATCTAGATCATCAAACCCTTTAAGACCTATTATTTCATCAATTGGTACTTTTAGTTATAACACTATATTTAAACCAAGTTTCTTGGTTCCAGTTTTAAACCCTCTAACTTTCCATCGGTGAATTTAATTGATATCTAATTCTTCCAAATTTGTTAAAGAATTATGGTCTTTACACAAATTTTAACCAAGATGTTGTAATTACTAGTTATCGATGTAACCTCTTTTTCAAATAATATCCCATTAAAAGAAACAACACTGACATTATTCTTAATAAATATATGAAAACCATTTAAAACTCAGTGTTTGACTTTTAATAAAAAATAGACTTGCAAAAATTATTACATTTAGCAACAATGAAGCAGATGGCATTTTTACTTTGTGATGGTAAAACATATAATCAAATAGATGGAGTTCAAATTAATAAAACTAAATAGGGAAATTCCCTTGGACCTGTATATGCGGATTGCTTCATGGGTTATTGTGAAAGGATTTGGATGTCTGAATGCCCTAGTGCTTTCAAACCTTTGTATTACCGTAGGTATGTAGATGATACTTTCCTTGTGTTTAAGGAATTATCACATGTTGATTTGTTTTTTGAATATTTTAATTCTCGTCACCCTAACATTTCTTTTACTTGTGAGACGGAACAGGATAATAAGTTGTCATTTTTAGATGTACAGGTATACAGAAATAGTGGCAAATTTGAGACCTCTGTTTATAGGAAAAGTACTTTTACTGGCTTGGGATTGAATTACCTCAGTTTTTCAAGAAAGTTGTATAAGATGAACTCAATACGCACTTTGATTAATAGAGCCTACAATGTTTGTTGTGATTTTAATTTATTTCATCAAGATATGGTTTTCCTCCAGAATTATTTTTTGTGAAAACTCATATCCCATTTTTGTATTTTACAAAGTTCTGAAAAATTTTTTTAAATGAAAAGTTTTGTCCCAGACCGGTGTACAGTACTGCTAGTAAAGATGTAAAGTACATTAAATTGCCTTACCTTGGTCATAGTAGCTATATGGTCCGAAAAAGTTACAAGAAATACTTAAGCATTGTTTCCCTCAAATCAGTTTCAAATTTTGTTTTCTGTAATCCTTTTTCCAATAAGATCACTTTTGAGAGAGAAGCCTACTCTGCCTGTGGACCTTAATTCCTGTGTCGTTTACTTGTTCACTTGTTCGCAGTGTGGTCTGCGATACGTGGGATCTAGTTCCCGCTGGCTCAGACACAGAATTTTGGAACACAGAGGTCTTTCTATTAGAACTAGGTTTCCCCTTCCAAACCACCCTTTTTTCTGCCATTAGAGAACACAGTTTAACACAGGACCATCCTTTCACTGACCTGGATTTTCGGGTACTGTCTTTTGTTCAAATAGACTGGACCTTTTAATTTCAGAGTCGCTGACTATTAAAAAGATGAAGCCGGAATTGAACAACAACTCGTCTGGTATTCAACTAGCTATCGTGTATTTCATAGTAGGTACTCAATTAGGTCGTTAAATATTTTACTTTGTGAGTGGTAGTTTGTTTACATTTCACTTTAGTTTTATTTTCATATTTTTATGTTTGTGTTTTTAATTTTTCGTTATTTTACGTCTCACCCAACTTTTAGTTTGTATTTACTTGTTCATTTTATATATTTCGTTAGTATTTTTGCTGAAGATTTATTATGACAATTCATTTTATTGTAATTTTATTGATTCTCATCCTTGTCGGTTTTTTCAGCCTGATGATGAGGTTTTATACCAGCTTGTACAATAAAGAATGTTCTTCCTGGTCTTGGCAATATTATTTATCATTAATGCTAAGATTTCCAAGTAGCCTCTTCAATTACAGACTATATATATATATATATATATATATATATATATATATATATATATATATATATATATATATATATATATATATATATATATATATATATATAGTCTCAGTAATTGGGATGACTATTTGATCTTATTTTGATCATAAATAATATTTAACAAAGAAGAGCATTCTTTCTGTACATAGCTTTTGAGGTATAAAATGCCTCATCATCAGCATCCTGAAAGTTTCAAGATGAGAATCACTGAAACTACAATAAAAGTAATTGTCTTAGCTTTTTTACCTAGGATATTAGTAAGACAATTTTATTGTAATTTCAGTGATTCTTATCCTTGTCAATTTTTCAGCCTGATCATGAGGTTTTATACCTCGAAAGTTCGTGTAATAAAGAATGTTCTTCCTGGCCCTTGCAATATTATTGATCATCAAGATGATATATATATATATATATATATATATATATATATATATATATATATATATATATATATATATATATATATATATATGATTATTATCACTTTTGTACGTGATTCATTTATCACACATTACCACAGGTGAAAAATAATAAATATTTGTAGGTCCTGACCGGTTTTTCGACTTTATTTCAAGCCATTGACGTAAGGACTGATACAGAGTTGAGAAGTCACTTTATTACTACTACAAGAACAGTACTGACATACATACACAATCGTTAGAGCTCCATATCCCCATCAGGCCGGTGTCGAGGTAGCACGTGGCCTAGAAAACTCATTTGGCTAAAAATCAGCTCAATAGACTCTCAACATTGCTGATAAACAGACCATACCCCACCTCAGATCCAGACCTGGACAGGTGTCTTTTGGAGGTTTTGGAAACTCATTAACATTACTACCCTTTGTGTGTTTACAAATATGATAATCCTATTTTCATATATCTCTAAACCTATCCGTTAAAGTTTAAACAATTTACAAATTTCTTTTGATATTAAAGGATCAAAACCGTATACATCCCTGACTGATATTCATATTATGGTTGTAACTTTCTTTTATGAAGCTAGATTCAATGATGTTCCTTTCCAGTGCATTATTAGAATATACAATCCTTTTGCCCCTTCAGTTGATAGCATGATTGTTCTATAACATGTACAAATATACCACTGTTCCCTTGTGCATATCTATACATTTCTTATGTTGTTAAATTTTTTTCAGTGCTTTATATATTTGGCCAATATAAAAGTCGTCATATAAGACTTATACATAATTTTATATACACACCCTTTAATATTGTCTAATAGTTCTTGATAAGTACATTTTTTCATTGTTGTATTGTTCTTAAATGCGACATTAACACCAAAATTCTTAAGAAGATGAGGATATCTTTCATACTATTATTATAAGGCAGAACAAATTAAATTTTTTGTGTTGTAAGGTTCTTTCTGGTTTTGATACATAAATGTCTTTTGCCTTCAAATGCACTGTTTAATACACTATCAGGATATTTCAATTTTTGCCTGCATTCCTAATCTTATCTATTTCATCATCAATATATTCAGGGTTACATACCCGGGATGTTAAAACATAGATGAAAAAACTGACTTTTTAACCTTATTGCTTTGTCCAGAATAAAGAAACCAGGAAGAAATATAGAGTTAGAGGGTTTTCTATACACACTATATTTAAACCCACTACTATTTCTTCGTATGAGGACATCCAGAAACGGTAAGCACCCATCATTTTCCATTTCCATCGTGAATTTAATTGATGGTAAAAAGATAATTGATTTAACTTAGCAAAAACTTTTTACATCTTGGTTCTATATATACATATATATATATATATGTCGTCAATATTCTAAACCATATATATATATACGTGGGATTATGTTGTTTAATATCTTCTTTTCAAATAATTCCATATATAAGTTACTTAACACTGGGGATAGAGGTTTTTGCCATGCGGAAATTTTGTGAGTAAAATTTACCAAAATTCAAATTTAAATCTTTTACAAAACTAATTTAATCAGTTCAATTAAAGTACTTTTTAGGAAATGGGATATCCAGCTGTTGTTTCACTAAACAGATAAAAACGCCATCAGATCATCTATTGGCACCTTGTGAATAGTGATATGTCAAAACTTACAAGCCTGGATTCACTGTTAATAAACTAAATAGTGTGAGATTAATAGTGAATCCAGGCTTGTAAAATGTTTTGATGTTGTATAACTATTCACAAAGGTGCCAATAGATGATCTGATGGCGTTTTTATCTGAATTGTTAGAGAACACACAGCTGGATATCCCATTTCCTAAAAGTACTTTAATTGAACTGATTAAATTATGTGTAAAAGATTGTAAATTTGAATTTAATGGTAAATTTTACTCACAAAATTTTGGTATGGCAATGGGAAACCCTCTATCCCCAGTGTTAAGTAACTTATATATGGAATTATTTGAAAAGAAGATATTAAACAACATAATCCCAATGTAATGTAACATGGTTTAGGTATGTTGAGCGACATAATTTGTGTATGGCTAGGAACCAAGATGTAAAAAACTTTTTGCTAAGTTAAATCAATTAGTACCATCAATTAAATTCACGATGGAAATGGAAAATGATGGGTGCTACTGTTTCTGGATGTCCTCATACGAAGAAATAGTAGTGGGTTTAAATATAGTGTGTATAGAAAACCCACTAATATTTCTTCCTATGTGCATTTTTATTCTGACAAAGCAATAAGGTTAAAAGTCAGTGTTTAGATCTATGTTTTTAAGAGCATTACGGGTATGTAGCCCTGAATATATTGATGATGAAATAGATAAGATTAGAATGCAGGCAAAAATTGAAATATCCTGATAGTGTATTAAACAGTGCATTTGAAGCGGCAAAAAGACTATGTATCAAAACCAGAAAGAACCTTACAACACAAAAAAATTTGCTTGTTCTGCCTTATAATAATAGTATGAAAGATATCCTCATCTTCTTAAGAATTTTGTGTTAATTTCTTGTCAGCATTTAAGAACAATACAACAATGAAAATGTACTTATCAAGAACTCCCAGACAATATTAAAAAGGGTGTATATAAAATTCCGTGTAAGTCTTGTGACGACTTTTATATTGGCCAAACTGGAAAGCACTGAAAAAAAAATTTAACAACATAAGAAATGTGTGAGATATGCACAAGGAACAGTGGTTATTTGTACATGTTCTTGAGAACAATCATGCTTTTTACTGAAGGGGCAAAAGGATTGCATATTCTAATAATGCACTGAAAGGAACATCATTGAATCTAGCTTCATAAAAGAAAGTTACAACCATAATATGAATATCAGTCAAGGGGATGTATAAACTTGATCCTTTTTATCAAAAGAAATTTGTAAATTGTTTAAACTTTAAGGTAGGCAGTAGAGATATATGAAAATAGGATTATCATATTTGTAAACACAGTACGAGGGTAGTAATGTTAATGAGTTTCCAAACCTGACAACATGACACCTGTCAGGTGTGGATCTGAGGTGGGGTATGGTCTGTTTATCAGCAATGTCCCCTGAGAGTCTATTGTGATTTTTAGCCAAATGAGTTTAAAGGCCACTTTACCTGACACCGGCCTGAGTGGGGATATGGAGCCCAAAGTTACGGTTGTGTATGTTTTCAGTACTGTTCTTGTAGTATATATATTTGTGACTTTCACACTCTTATATCAGTCCTTTGTGCGTCAATGGCTTGAAATAAAGTCGAAATTTTACGGTCAGACCTACACCCTGTTTCTTATTTTTCACCTGTGGTAATGTGATTTATATATATATAGATATATATATAATATATATCATATATATATATATATATAATATATAATATATATATATATATATAAGTGAATGTTTGTATTTTGTTTGTC
>NC_089742.1:9553947-9566447 GCF_040412425.1 Macrobrachium rosenbergii
GAAAGGGACAGAAAAACACTGGACAGTGCATCTTGCCAGAAAGGGGGCAATAAATCATGTCCAAACGTGAGTGAACACCCTCTGGAAAGTCATCACACCATAAGCACCAAATTTAAAAGTATCCAAAGAGATATTGAACCCTTTCAATTACACGGAAAGAGGAGTGGAGGGTGGTAGCAAAGGACTGTTATTTGTACTTGATGATTGTTTTCTCGAAGCTAGCGACAATAAATTTGAAAGCATTCACCACTGGACGGCATTCGAATATATCGGTGATCTTCATAATCCAGAACGTGTTTCACTTGCAAATTCAGTAGGAGCATCAATCTCAATTACTCCCATTACATCCTCGTGAAGAATCGTGACATTGGTCAAATTGAAACTTTGGGCAGGCAATTGTTCGGTCGGTGGAGAGGTGCGGAGTTTTCTGACATACATAAAAGCTTTAACACATAACCGATATGGTTATCTATTAGTAGACTTCACCGTCAACACCTGAATTGTTGCAGCTCAGAACGAATATTCTCGGAGAGACCGTATATCAAATCACTTACAAACATGACTGAAGAACAGTTACAAACTGCTTAGGGATTTATATGGCAATGTGACACAACCATCATGTTTCAGCGGTGTGAATGCGCCATTTTCAAGGTAGATAAAAAACGTGACTAGAGCGGACGTCATTAATTTTTTAAAGAGTCAGCCTTCATATACCTTGCACAAAAAGCACCCGCAAACGTTTCCTTAGGCCGGTGTCACACAAGCTCTTTAATTGAACGAAACCGTATCGCGTGTCGCAATATCACACACAAACCAATGAGAGGTGTCACACTAGTGCGGCGCTGCCGTTACCGCAATCCTGCATGAACGATCCGTCCTGCTGCCATGGGAAAACACACACAGTTCTATTGGTCACACCAGAGTTTCCGGCGCTCCACTGAACCACTTGTTTTTACAAAGATGTTTGACATTGATTTATTCATTCAATGCATTCATGCAAGGCCATCACTTTGGGAAAGGGTGATAAAACCCTATTGTGATAAGCACCAAACAGAAAGAAGAAGATCCAGACAAATCATTTTTAATATCCATTCTTCCTGATTACAAGCAACAATGATGACGAGAAAATAGATTTCAGACTGCTGACTCTTTTTCAAAAGACATCCGACGAAAAAATCACAGAACTTACAGCCAGGTCAATTACCTCAAGTACCATATCTTTCATCTCAGCAGTCCGTAATGAATCCTCTTATCATTTTCAAAGGTATCCTGATGTCAAGCAGTGATATGCAAGCACCATTACATGTACAACCACTTCATGCAGGCATCATTTCATCAAATGCAGGCACCAGTTCAAATGCAGGGACCAGCTCACATGCAGGGACCAGCTCATATCAAACCAGCCCATATATGGACCACTGAACCATCTCAACTAATGCAGGAACCATCTCTTGTGGAAGCACCATCTCCTGCATAAGGATCCTCTATGCAATCACCAACTCCTGTCCATCATGGCACCATAGATACCCAGTCCACGTCTTCACAGGACTTTCAGATGATTGACGCAGTGTCTCCTCAATCTCCTTACTAAACATCTTGCTTCGATTATGAAATAGTTTTTCAGAATTCAAGGAATATTTTATTTTTACATTTGATTCTTCTATTTGGATTTGAATTATTATAATATACTGTAGTTACTGTATTACATTACCATTTTTTCCAGTCTGAATAAATCATGTAATAATATTTATTTATTTTTTTTACTCACCTTAGTGTAATTGTTAATCTTTCTTCTGGAGATATTGATCTTCGAAACTTTGTATTTTGCTTCGAGATATGAGGCCTCAGCTCTTCCAGCAGTTCATCAAAAGAAGCTTTAGACATTCGGTAATTCTCGAAAAACCTTTCATCATATTTTCGTATATTCTCATTTAACTTTTCAAATCTTTTACTTGTTTCTCGTTCTGCATTAAATGGGTGAATCCAGTGTTTACGACGAGTTGGCTCTTTCAGTAAGCCCTCTGCTTCTAATGCACAAATAACATTCATTTTGGACAGCATGATAGTTAACCTATCTATGCTAGCTGCTTGGGATAGACTGAGCGACTTCGCCGCTTATGTGTGACAGGAAGCAGGTGATGCGGAGGTGCCGCATACGGTTTCGCAAACGCATGGCCTTAGAAGGAAAATCATATCAACTAAACCTGAGCGGCGGCCAGCACGGATTTGGCGGACATGTTGAAACTGGCTCGACACAATGAAGGTTATAAATATCTCCTAATTTTCATTGATCAATTTTCGAGGTTTTTACGCATTCTCCCCTTGAAAAAGAGGGATGGCCTTACTGTGTGCAATGCGCTGAAAACGATTATAGAATCTACAGATTTTTCAGGTCTGTCTCGCTTGAACAGTGATGAAGGTAGGGAATTTATTAACCGGCATGTAAGGAATTATCTGAAAAGTAAAAATGTATTGTTATATAAGGTCTATTCGCGGGAAATTAAAGCTTCTATAGCTGAAAGGGTGATAAGAACTATTAAAAACCGCATATACAGATACCTCACGCACAACAATACGAAATATATCGATGTTCTGCAAGACATAGTTAACAGTTATAACAACTCACCACACAAGAGTTTGGGGCAGGGGTGCACACCCAAGGAGGTGCACGCTATGAGAAGCGAAGCGGACATTAAAAATCAATTCTCGAGAATGTATAAAAACGCTTTTCCCACAACGAATCGCGTCACTTCATCCTTGAACGTTGGAGACACCGTACGTATAGCTGACGAAAACCGGAACGTAGTTTTCAAGAGGGGGTATACTGTTCAAGACACTGTAGAAATTTTTAAAATCAAGAAGCTCGTCACTCTGCAAAATCCCACAGTTTACATCTTAGAAGATTTAGCGGGAGACGAAATAAAAGGCACATTCTACAGAGATGAATTAATACCTACCGAATTACCCGAAACCTATGACATCACCATCTTAGACAGGAGGAGGAGAGGCTACAAAACGCAGTATTGTGTCAATTGGAAGGGTTATCCCGCACAATTTAATTCGTGGGTTGACGAATCACAAATTGTGCGGACATGAGTTGTAAAAAGGAGGTTTTAATACGTAAAAACAAAGATTTATTTTATTCATCTCTCGTTTATCCCCCTCCGAGAGGAGCAGAGTAATTCCAACATTAAGCAAAGCATTTATCACCACCATATCTAAAATTTTCAGAAATTTTCTTCGTGGTAATTTGACCAGAGAAAAAACATTTATTTAAACACTCGGAAGGTGTAAGAGAGAGATCAGTCAAATATCCCTGAAATCTAAGTCATTAACGAAGAAGAAAAAAATATTGAAGAGTCGCAAAGGCGGCGCCATTCTGTCCGTATTACTTCCTTTAGCGGCTAGTTTGATAGGCAGTCTTTTTTTAAAATAGGAAAAAAAAAAAGAAAATAAAACAAAATGAAGGAATTCTACGTTGTACCAGCTATCACATATGAGAGGTTGACAAAAGGTCGGGAAATATGCGTCAACAGCAACAGTGTTAATAACCATGGTAATAACGTTAACATTAATGCCGACGGCGAAGAAAGCGCTGGTGGGGGAGGAGGAGGAGGAGGGGGAGGGTGGGTTAATGCGGGGGTGGGTGTCACACCCATTCCTCTTAACGTGCAGAGAAATGTGAATTTTCCAACAGATGCCAAAACAGTTACACCTCCATCTCCTATACCTCCTGTAGAGGACGATCGTGTGAAGAAGGGAGAACAGCTAATTATAAATGTGCTCAACTGCGGAGTTACCCGCAAAAGAGTTAATCCTGACTTGACTGGTATTATTCCTATATTATTCAAAAATCGTCAGATACCATATGTGACTGCCTTGGTTAACCACTTCCAAATTCAGGTGCTATTGAATGGAATGAAGAAGGGGACTTGTCCCACCCGCTTATGGGATATAACATTTTAGATGTGGCAAGAGAATTTCAAGCGAATAAGAAGATGGATGATAACAATGTACCCAGTTATAACTATATAATTGAATGGGGTGGTATTAGAGATCAGATGGTGAGAAACTCAGCTACAAAAAAAAACAGATAGAAGCATGGCTCAATTCACCTAGGAAAGGAGGGGGTGGAGGAGGAGTAGGGAGGAGAATAATGAAAAACAAGGTGGCAAAGAAAAAGGTGAACGTGTGGCAACCATATTGAAGAGTCAAGAAATTAACGTGTTGAATCCCGCAGCACCAGCGATAAACTTTTCCACGAGTGAGTGACCGTTCTGACGCATATAAAAAATTATCTGCGGCAAATCCTTCCCTTATCGCGAGGTTTAAGACCCGTTCAATCATGTTCGATCTTGGGGGTGGGCTCGGAGATAAACCTGTTCAATCAAGAGGTTGGGGGCGGAGCCTAGTGTGATGAATCACAGAGGGGAAGACGAAGGGGTGTGGAAAATTGAAGGAGTTTGTGGAGGCATTAGTATTCCAGCTCGTGTAGCGTTAACGTGTACACCCTTCCAATTTTCACAGTTCAGAGATGGCTTCATCACCTTGCAAGTTGGTTTTCGGGAGATTATCCGAGACCAAGTTCAAGAAGAAGGAGTGTTGCCTGGTTATAGCTACTAACTGTGTAACGTGCCGGAATTATGGCATTGCTCAAGACATTGTGAGAGTTTACCCTACGCCGACGTTGCAGGTCTCCGTTACAACAGAGCTGGGACGAGTTACGCTGCATTCCGCCACCGTGGGATAGAAGGTACCGCCGTTTTGAGAGTGTCCGAGGGGGAGAATACACTCGATGCGGAAGAACCCAACCTACCCGTCATTGCTACGTTGTTAACCCAATATGGAATTGGCGCTTCTGTGGAAGAGAACGAATTCGCCAAAACGAATATAATGTATTCCAAGGATGAAGACCATGCAGAAAGGTTGCGAAACGACATGAGAGAAATGAGATACAATCACTTTTACGCATCACTGAAGAGTTTGAAATCGCAGTTAATGAAAGTGTCGCGTGAAGATGTGAAATATGTCCTATTTGCTGCGGGGATAGGACTAAGTGGTCGTGTGAACTGTGATTGTTAAACCATTACCTGCCTGCGATTGTCTCCTTTGGTGAGGAGATGAAACGACACGGAAAAGTCACTTGCATGGCTATCACGGAAATTGTTTTATCACACCTTGAAGAGAGGTGTCCGGACAATGTGAAGTTGAAAGACACATCATCCAAATTGAAACGTTTGGAAATAATGGACGTGGAGAAATTATGTTTGGGGGTTGAACAAAACATGGAAGTCTCTTCCAAACTGAAACGTCTGGAAATTGTGAAAGCGGAGAAATTAAACTTTGGCGTTCAACGTGGCAAGCTGTGTGACACACCAATGTAAAAATGATTACCAAAGTGTAATTTAATATGTGTATTTTAATATGTGTATGTCTGTATGTATGTATGTTCCAAACAATTTGTATAATAAAACATTTTTTTTATTTTATACATAATTTTTTATTCATCCATTCTATGTTGCGAGGTATATATATGTATGGAATCGTGTGTATTACCAGCATTGCACATTCAACATGTGTAGCAATTACATTGTATATGTGAATAGCGGGTTGTGCCTGGATTTATTTCCTGAAAACCAGTCCTGTAAATTTACAAACAAATTGTCCACTCCCATAACTCTATCAAAAGAGGTGGAATATGAAATGGGTGTTATAGGGGTTACACTCCCAAATGAATACTACCCTGTCACACCTGAAGATAGAGATTTCACAATTCATTTTAAAGCAACCTTAAATCAGGGTTTGGCACCTCGCTCGTATGGTTTCACGTATGTTCCTGCCATCGGATTATTAACGGGAGATATGAACAGATTGACCAGAGCACTCAATACGGACGTTACAGAACAGTTGGAAACATTTTACGGTGCATACATTCGAGGTGTTATGCGAAGGGAAGGATTATTTTCATGGAACGATGATTTGAAGCGGATGAGTCTCACATACGTGAATGCCAAGGTGGCGAAAATAGAAGGAATTGTTTCAGTCACTGTAAAGTTTAGTGTTAGAGCAGCGCGAGAATTAGGGTTTAAAACAGAATTGACATACGCAATTTATGGTTCAGGGGCAATGAGAAGTCATCTCTCCAGAATTTCATATCTCGACGATCACAGTATTGACTGTGTGTACTTATATTCCAACATTATTCAACCTTCATCGCTGGGTGATAAAACTGTAAACATCCTGGATTGTTTCACGCTGGAATGTGTACCGAGTAGAGGCGTACATAATGCTGTTTATAAACCTATAACCGTGAATGTGGTGGATTACATCGCGATCGCTGTAACGAATCAGAAGGGGGAAGACGTGAAGTTTATTACAGGTAAAACTGTGTCATACACTCTTCATATAAGACCTAGATGAAGGAAATTGTGTGCAGTACATTATCAGTATGGCAGGCGAACACATTATATATGCGAGCAGTCTCGGCAGCCTGGGACAAGTATGAAAATAACTCCCCATCAGGGTTTGTGAATAGGTTACCCACTCCTATATTCCTGCCGAATGGTAGTGAATATGAAGTAGGTCTCACTTCGATCATGTTTCCAGGCGTTTATTACGCTGTATTATCGAGAGATGAAGAATTCACCTCTACTTTGTTACTGATCGTGGTAAAAATGATAAGCATGCCTATAGCTATAGACCAACGACAGCTATGTTAGTGGGGATATGAAAAGGTTGGCGAGGACGCTTAACAAAGATGTTTTTGAACATTTAAAAGTCTATTTTGACACTGAATACAAAAACGTTTTCAACAGCAATGATATATTCAGTTGGGATGAAGACAGCAGGAGAGTTATCATCCCTCACGTTAGAAGGAGGAACATTAAGGCGGGGGATATTAGAAGTGTGACTGTCAAATTCAGTGATAAAGCTGCCAGGTTGTTAGGTTTTAAAAATAATACAGCGTACGAAGTTTACGGCCTCGAGGCATTGAATGTGCACCTCTCTAACGATTCCTTACCTGATAATTGTGGTGTAGATTATATGTACGTGTACACAGATATCGTTCAACCGACTGTTTTTCGAGGTGAACTAGTAAATAGATTGGACTGTTTCACATTAGACAGTGGTAAAGGGAAGGGGATACACAATACGGTATACAAAGCATTGAACACAAACATCCTGGAACAGATTTCGATCATTATCACGGACCAGAATGGGAGGCGTATCCATTTCAACAATGGTTCGAGTGTCACCTGTGTGCTTCATATGAGACCCAGATAGAGAGGTATGTATAAAAACACCTTTTCAGTGTTTTTCATTATTTACTTTCGCAACCTCGCGTAATTAGGAACGTTCAAACGCGCGCTCTGCTTAACAAAAACAGGGGAGGAGATTGAAAGTTTTTTTTAGTTAACAGGTATGAGGGTTGTCTTCGCTCCACCCTCTGAGGTGGAATTTAAAACATTATTCCTCTCCGAACCTTTAAGGAAGGGAGGGGGTTTAGAAGACATTTCAGTTTTCTATCCAAGTCATAGGAGGGGCGGGGGTGTATTTTCGGCAATTGCCGGCATTGCACGTAGGGTACTCCCATTTTTTGGTGAATGTTGCTAAACCTTCTGTTAAAGAGTTTGGCAGGTTGGTGCTTTCCGATGTAGTGAATGATCAGTTGCCTTTGCGAGAATCTTTAAAAAGACATGGAGTGACAGCTCTCAAAAGCACGGGCCGACGAATTTAAAATGGAAGTGGGAGGGTCGCCAGGAAAAAGTTGGGGGGTGGAGTACGTCATACACTCGCTAGCTCAGCCGCGAGGAGAGGGAATAAGAAGAATAAGAAGAAGAAGAAGAGGAAGAGAATGACGAATCAAAGGGTTAAATCGAGAAGTAAATATAAGAAGGATGTGTATGATCTTCTTTAATTCATTAACCTTTTGCCCGTTGGCGTGCATGCACACATTCTCTCTCCTCTTGCATTTTTTTTTCAGGAATGGCGGGCAATGTTCCTAACGTGCCTGGGACGGGAAACAAGGTTCCTGTCTCCTCCTATATTACGGCTATCTCAAAATTGTTCCCGAATGTGAACAGACATAGGATTATAGAAAGCTCGATTAATTCGAAGGAAAGCTTGGATTTCACACCGAGTAAAAATTCAGTAAATCGTATCCTGACAGACAGTTATATCGAGTTTCGTATTAATGGCATTACCGGTTCCTTCTTGGATTTATCGAGTATAGCTTGGGAATTATACATTACAGTGGCCAGGGCTGGTGTGCTGCTAGCAGATAATGTACATGTTGTACTGGTTAGTGGTATAAGTAATACGCTTTTTAAATCCGTCTCTATTTTCTTGAATGAAAAGTTGGTGGAATCGTGTCCTGTTTTTAACTATCAATCATACATAAAAATGCTCAAGAGCGTTAAAACCAGCGCACTACCGACTGTTGGTATAAGTGGGTTTTTCCACGATGACTTTAACATTACGCATGTTGTTACACAGACCTATACCGCTGCTTCTTTCAGACAGCTGAGTAGGTGGGAATCTCAGGTGTTGAGCTCCATTATGGTGGGGGGGAATTCACACGTACTTTCCACTCCTTATAGATCTGGCGAGTATAGACATGTATTTGCTAGATTCCGGGGATTTGAGAATAAGGCTCGAAATGGCGAATAACAACTGGGTGATGGGTGCACACACAGATGGACACTTAAATGATCTAAATAAAGAAAAGGCCAAGTTGTGGATTGATCGGGTTACCCCTCATTATAACACCATGTCCGCTTTAAATACCGCTCTAGCAGTTAACCCAATACAATATATATTTGATAAGACTTTATATAAAACGTATGTTATAGGGCAGAACGAGGATTCCATTTTAATAGATCAACCTTTCAATACCTGTATACCTGAAAAGATTACACTGGCCATGATAAGCATGCAAACATTTTCGGGGAATTACGCGGCCAATAGTTTATATTTCGGAGCTTATGACTTGAATAATGTGCACATCACAGTTAATGGGAATACGGTGTATCACATCAACTGTAATTTTCCTAATGCTATCACGCAATTGTTTTACGAGACTCAAAAGTTGATAGGAGGGGGACATGATAACCTCATAACCTATAATAGTTTTAAAAATGGGAGAGCCATCTATTGTTTCAGCTTTGTTACGGAAGAGGTGGAAGATTCCATGCCCGGTGAGATTTCAGTCAGTTTGAGAATATCCATAAAGCTGGGCAAGGTCGCACCACACCCTTGCATGGTTTTACTGTTCGGTGACACGAAAGGTATTTTGACCATTGATTCAGATAGAGTCATTCAGTGCGATGTTAGAGGCTAGGTGTGATGGATACCAAAGAAATCGAGACAGTTTTACTGGGTTCGCTAGGGAGTCTTATTAAATATTTATGTGTGTTCGCTTCAGATGAAGTTGGTGCGTTTAAAATACCTACGAATAGAATTAAACCTCTAGTTTTTATATCTAATACTCTACCTTCAACTTTTAGTATTGATCTTGTCGGACATTGGGTGTGTTTTTATATAGACTGTTCACCTAGGGATACAATCTACTTTTTTGACAGTTACGGTATAAACCCGCAAATTTATTCGGGTAGCTTCTCATCTTTTCTCGATGCGCATTCGGATTTTACCCTTCGCCAGTCTGTAAGGCAGATACAGCCCGATAATTCTTACAAGTGTGGTCTTTTCTGCGTTTTCTTCGTTCATAGAGGGTTAAAATTGGCTTTGTCATTAATGAGTGTCGTCTTCTGCCCGAGTCGTTTGAAAAGTAATGACAGGTGGGTGACGGAATACTATTTGAAATTTTTCAAGAGGGTGCAGTGTATACACTGGGGTTCAGGCGTTAAACGAGCTCTTACATACAAGGAGTGCGTGCGTTCTTTAAATAAAATTTAATGATTAATTCCATTTTTAAAAAACGTTGCTAATATACATCACATAATTAATTTTGGGGCACATTCGGTTTTTCTGAGACATTTTATTTTTCTTCCTTAGGATGAATGGTCAAGGAGGAGGGGGAGGAGGAGGAGGAGGAGGAAGGCGAGTTCTTCTACGCAGAACACTAACTGAAGAGGCGGAGAAGAAGGGGGAGGGGGAGGAAAGTCAGGCAGTACGACATACTAGATTTGGAAGCCTATGGTTATTTATTGTAAAATTATTTAAAGGTTTAAGGCTGGTTATAACAACTCGTGGTGGTATTGTAGTGGAATGTGTGTCGTGAGAACACCCAGATTCATGTACTTGTTAATGTATACCGCTTTATCTAATAAAATGAGTGGATAGGTAGAATTGCTTTTTATTATCCCATACACAGGTTAAGTGTCACTGACAGTGAGCGTAATCGGGAGCATGTTAAAACGTGTGAATTTTAACAATTGGGTGGAGAGTTAGAGCTGTATATCTTAGAGAGCTGTACATTGTAATGTCCGTATGAAGTCATACAGCTGTTCATGAGTCATGCAGTGGGTCTAAATCATATCAGTAGCAGATACCTAATCAGACTCTTATCGATAGAGTGGGATTAATAACAGATAGTTTATAACGCTTCAACTCTTATCAGTGATACACCTGTTCATGAGTCACGCGGCGGGTCTAAATCATATCAGCAGCAGATACCTAATCATACTCTTATCGATACTGTGGGATTAATAACAGTTAGTTTATAACAGTTCAACTCTTATCAGACACACAGCTGTGGTCGAGTCTCACAGTGGGGCTCTCTAATATCAGTTCAGATCTGTTCGGCAAGGTGTCTCCTCCTCCTAATCAGACTCTTATCGATAAAATGGGATTAATAACAGATAGTTTATATTGATTCATCTCATCAGTCATGCGACAGTTGATGAGTCACTCAGTGGGCCTCTCTCAGATCAGTTCGGGGACCTTTTCCCCTACTTACTACATAATTTTTTTTTATATATGCATGTTGTTTTCGAAAGCAAAAATATAAAAATAAAATTGCATGTTATTTTCTTCACCAAAAATATAAAAATAAAATAAATAATAATTGAGGACCCCAAATGACACCCTTTCTTGAGGATGCCAAATGATTCAGACGCCAAAATGTTTGATTTAGGACCCCACCTTTCTTGAGGACGCCAAATGGCACCTTTTCTTTTATAAATATATATATATATATATATATATATATATATATATATATATATATATATATATATATATATATATATATATATATATATATATATATATATATGATAGATAGATAGATAGATATAAAGATATATATAAACGTTTAATTTGCTTCCATAGCTGGAAAAGGAGAATGGTCCCAATAGGAAGATCATCCCAGTATGGAAGAAAATGAGGACGTTGTAAAGAACCGCAACCCCAGAGTACCCATGTAAAGATTGGCTATCCTCAGAATGAACTTGTTAACATCAGCCACCCCCAGTGCTGAACACGGTGAAGGGACATTCCATTTGGCCGACAACAAACAGATGCACCAATAACCAGTATCAGAATGAGCTTGTTAACATCAGCCACCCCAAATATTAGCTTGTTAAGATAAACAACCCTCAGGTACTCTGGGGTTGCTGTTCTTTACAACGTCCGAAAATGAAAAGCAGAGAGTAAACTATCAAAGGAAAATAAAGAAAAATAACAGGTTTGAACGACGAATAAAGTATAAAGAGGAAATCATGTAAGCGGTTGTATCCACCAAAGGAGTTACTATTAGAGAAAGAGCGCAACAGTATACAATGCAACGTTCATTATGTAAACGATAAATCAGAGTTTAACTTCTATGCTGAAAGTTATCATAACCTCTGGTAGTCACTTCGATCTTGTACGGAGTTTCACTTCCTGTATATTAAGGTCGTTCCTCATCAAAACCTTTTATAAACCATCTTCCCACCACATTAACGCCTATCTCCCCTCCCCAAACCTTCGATTTGTTCGCTGCTGTGTGATTGTATTTCTCCTAAGATAATGGCCTGAATTAACCCCTTGATATTTTGATATTTAACAAAATCATCTACATCAGATTCCATCAACGCTCTATTTTCTTATTTAGTAACTTAGAAGTTCATACTGTACATCTTTCGTCCTCTCTGGCCACATGACAAACCTTTGTCTGTGGTCCACTCTTACGCCAAATCAGTAATTCTCCATTCTACATATTCCAACATATGTTTTACGTTCAACTTAAACAGATCCCTACGTATTACCTTTAACAACCGTAAATCCTCGTCACTCTCATTACCAATTCCATCACAAGCTTTTTAGGAATCGCACCACTAAAGATATTTACATTCACTCTGAAATTTCTCACGCAGTTGCTTTACAATAGTCTTCACAGGGTAGATCGAGTTGTTAAACCTCTGGTTCTTAGCAAGTATTGTGACTATGTACTACTGAACTTAATTTATAACTTGTGTGAATAGAGAAACAAGGGTATTTAATGGACAGCACCTGAAGTATCTTAGCCCATAGGAAATTCAAATCGTTGAATGCGTTAC
>NC_089742.1:9571447-9576447 GCF_040412425.1 Macrobrachium rosenbergii
ACAGCACCGGCTGGCACTGGGCCCTAGTGATCAGGCTAATGTCTGCCGATGTGTCTACTGTGACCGGAAGGGTCACACGGCAGGCTAGTGCTCTGAAGAGGGGCCACCGAGATGAACTGGGTTTCAGTCTCTCGGGGTAAAGGATCCGACTGAACCAGCATTCAGAAGAATGAAGTGCTGATTAGGTTGACAAATTTGGTGGTGGGGACATGATGTGGACAGGCCGGAGATCCAGCATTGTAGTGGCTAGCAGCCCCACAGGATCTGCACGGGCCTTTTGGATGGGCTCGGTGGCCTGCAGTAACTGTTGGAGGAGAGGGCTGAGCGGATGAATCGAGCGGAGTTCTGGCTGGTAGGGTTAGGCTGCTTATTAGTGCCGAGTTTGTATCGGCACTCAGCTTCAGCGTGGCCCCCTTCTTGCAATAGTTGCACAGGGTCTTGCTAGGCAGTCCATTCTTCGGCAGTGGAGTTCAGAGGTAGGCCGGAGGGATGATTTCGCTTCTGAGAGGTGCTAATCAACTGATTGAAGGTTTCCCACTTGATCAGCCATGCGACAAGCTTCCATAAGTGTGGAGGGCTGTTTATCGTTAAGATATACTGCAAGATGCCCTGGCACACATTGGAAAAGGTCTTCTTAGCATGGTCCGATTGAAGAGATCCTCAAACGTCGTTGCAGGCCAAGGAGTCGAACCAGCGCATACCGACTGGGTTTTTTGTGACATGCCCATTCCGTCTCCAAGACCAGCCGACTTCCTCCATGGCAAGACCTTGTGAACCGTTGTCTCCATTTTTCTGGGGTTATCTCGATAGGCCTTTGTAATGACTCTGGAACTATCAGCCATGTTGCCATCTCTGGCTCTTCTCCAGTGAGCGAAGCGCTGCCTGGCTTTTCCCCTCCATATGCTTGGCTAGTATTAAGGCTCTCCCGTCTCCTGGTGCTGTAGTTGGAAAAGAGCCTGGATCTCCTCCAGCCATGCTTTCTGGCTCGTCCTCAGTCCACTTGGGGACTAGGGAATTGATGCTCGAAATTGGAGCGTTTGATGCAGCAGGTGTAGGACTGGAGGCTTGATGGCTAGCCATAGCTTCGGCATTCTCCATTTTCGCTTCTCAAGCTCGAGCTCCTTCTCCTTTAGGGCTAACTTAGTTTCCTTGCAGGCTAACTCATGCTGTCTCCTTCTTTCTTCTCTTTTCCTCTTTCATACTGCCTTTGCTCGGCTTCATACTTCCTCTGCTCGAGTCTTTCTTCCTTTCTCCTTCCTTCTCCCGCTTTGGCCAAGTCGTCCACTTGCTCCTTAACCCAGGTGGTAAAGTTCCGAGTGATATGAGACCTTTGCCGCCCCCCAGCCCCAGGAAAATTTTATAATGCTCTGCTGCCATGGTTCTGGTGGGGAAGGGCGAACCGGGTCGACTGGGCGCATAAAATAAGTGTCTCTTCAATGAAGTGGCACCCTTTCAAAAGGTGGCACTGTAGTTTGGGTGCCCGTGTACAGGTCAACTGGTGGCACTTAGTATCCCTAGGCACTGGTGCAGGTTAGGTTCCAGAAGAACTTTCTTCTGTGTTCCCAAATAATTGTTTTATTTATTTTTCCATGGCTATTGTTGGTTTTACTTATGGTGCCAATGTGTTCATTCTTAGGGACCTCTACTGGAGTCCAACTAGGCTATATGGGAGGAAAGGCACTCTACACCCCTGCAGAGTGCAACAATCGAATGAGAGAGAAAGGAAGGTAAAAGAGAGAGAGAGAGAGAGAGAGAGAGAGAGAAAAAAATTTGTTAGAATTATTTGAGGCTGGCAGACTTTTTCAAAATTGATGAGTGCTAAAATTATTGGACTGTGGAATAAAGTGAATTTGAGCCTTTTTTTTTTTTTTTTTTTTTTAAAGATCCTCGTGAGTGGCTGGTCCCAGTACCGGCCCCAGTGCTGGCCCCCTTCTTTTTCAGAGGGTGAAAATCTACTGTTGGCTTCTCAGGATAGCAGGCCTCATCCCCCGACAGTTTATCACTGTATCACAAGGACTCTTAACTTGTCCTCATCTATTGTGGGACAGAGGTGTTTCTTTATTTGGCTTATTGTATTCAACAAATTAGCCTAGTGTCGGCCGTTCTTTCTTTGAAGAGGGTCACGTTAACACTTAGGTTAGGAATGCTTACTTGAATGACGAGAGAATGAGAGAGAAGAGAGAGAGAGAGAGAGAGAGAGAGAGAGATTTTCAATCAGCGAATTTCTTGCTGCTTGAGAACATGTAAACAAAGATTTTATAAATGCACAATGGCATGGATCTTAATAAATGATTATAGATCTGATTACGTCTTGGCTTCCTTAGGGATTACTTTATTATCTTAATTTTCCTGGTAACCGACGTCACAAAAGTTTATCGTAAAATTTTAAATTTTCTTTATATGATTTTTATAGTAGGTATTCTGATAGGAACTTGTTATTACTACCTAACTAAGGCCACTTTGTTGCCTAAATTATCTTTTTTTGGTTCATTTCTAGCTAAGATATTAACAGGTGGGTTCTTGTTCTACGAAGCAAAAAAAAAATGAAATGAGGGAATCAGTTTCTTGGTGACAAAGGTCACAATAACAAGGTCTTTAAGATGGCGGAAAAGTCCCGAAGGCCTAAATTTCAAAACAACCTCTGAAATGGCGTTTCCTCTCACCAACAGTTCAACAATCAACCGATTTTATTTTCTTTTTGCACCAAATTCAAAACAACTAAAAATAGATCGAACGAAACAAATGCAGGTATCCAGATTTTACTTTAAATATACCAATCATGCATAGGGACCAAAACCTTATGGATGGAAAACTAAATTACCAAACAACTTTGTGTCTTTTTACGTATTCTCACCCGGAGATTAAACAAAAGAATGAAAAGAGAGATGCTGACTTGCCTGCGTAAATTTACGTTGTTGAACGGTTTTATTGTAAAAACACTAGTCAACGTTCGTTTGCTACTTCACTGACACGGTTTTTTGAATGATTCCCGCTATATGTCAAACAATAACGATCGGAATTTAACGCGATTTAAATTACTTTGTGTACATGAAACTGGATCCAAACATTTCTAACCAAATACTTTAACGACTTAATCTATCTCAACACGAAACATGTCCTTGTCTTGGACTGGAAATTATGACTTCTGCCCTGTTTCTACACCCTTCCTACCTATGCTAATTCTCGCTACACTTGTTATTATAACTATTCTCTTTACTGCTTATTATTATGCCTACATTCTTTGTTTGGAAGAATGAAATGGAGTTCATACATCTGACTTTTATTTTTTTGGAATTAATGTAATTTTAATTTCCTTTTCTCCAGATTCTTTCTTCAAAATATGTACATTCGCACTAGATTCTACTGCAAGACGCCAATGTTACGTGTGAGGCACTCTTGGTTGATCATGTATTATTCAATTTACGTAATTTTTAGAAATGCAAACCAAGATTACACAGAACCGACGCCACTTGAAGCCAAAAGTTAACCTCAAAGACAGACGTTAATTAGCCAAAGGTCGCCAGTTATGGGTTATTAACCTTAACAAAGTATTTGAGATGAATTTGATTTTAAACAAGAATTCTTCCAAACATTCGCGCGAGGCATTCAAAAACATCGAGATTTAACCTGATTTTGCTTACATTTTAAATCCCAGGTATTTTTGTAGAATAATGGTTGAAGCTAACAACAATCCAATTAGGCTTAATCTAGACTTTGTGGGAGTAAATTTCATATACCCTCACTGGTGGCTGAAGAAAGAAAACAAAGAAAAAATTTGAAATACAGAAAAGTACGTTATAAATCGACGAAGCGTTTTGAACAAGAATCGATGTTAAAAGAATGATACATATAAAGTAAACGAGGGACCTCAGGAGTCGATATTGAAAAACTTCCCAAGTATCACCACCAAATAATTAAAGAAAAGAAATAAAGAACAAAGAATTCATTAGCGCAATTACGCAGCGTGATTGCTTCAGGAACATTATATTCTTAATGACCTGCTGCTTAACAAACGAAAGACAGAACTGAGGGCTTATAAACCCCGGGCAATCCGAACAGCCTTGAAAATGGTATCACGAATGAATAAATAAAGCAATGACCACTTCTGGGGACAAAGGTTAACCTCTAGAGGCAAAAAAATAACGCTGCCCACCTATTTTGTAAAACTGCTCCAGCCTTGTTTATCATTCAGCCATGAAATGCTACCTATTCCTTTTCCAAAAAATGTTAAAATTTGAACAAAAGACGCTTGTGATGCGTGGGTACAAAGCAATTTCCTGTTTTCAGTCAGGCATTTATTTCATTTTAAATTACTGTCTGTCTTGAATTTCCTGATTAAATCTTTATAAAAAAATATAAATACGAGCAACTGTATTTTGGAACTCTCTAAATAAACCTTATTAACAATGCACGAAAACATACGGCTAATGCAGGTAATGTAAAGGTCAAAGTAAATAATAAATAAGGGAATACAAAGTAAAATATCGGAGGAGAAAATTACTTGTGCTCCTGTGACAGAATTCTTTTCATCGGACAAATTTTAACAAAAGAAACGACTCGAGCCGATAGCACTCATACTTTCCATTACATCATCTTTGCCATTAAAAACACACACAAACATACACACATACGAGCGAGGCTCAACGTCACAGATCAATGCCAACGTATAAACTATTCCACAATTTATTCATTATCCAAAGTTTAGTGTTTGATTGTCATTACATACTCAAGGTCACTTACCCGGTATGTTTGCTGTATATACAATGTTCAAAGCTTCAATTTGAACATTTATAAAAGTTTTTTTTTATTGTAAGCGTGGAAGTTAACGTTTCTCACTTCACTGCTTAGCACAAACAAATGGAAATTTTAAGTGTTGGGTACTTATTGGACATATAGGTGTTAATGCTTAATATTTATCTTCGAACGTTGTTGGCTGGATTGCCACAAGAGCATTGTATACCCACTTCACTTTCCCATTGCATAACAGATAATATTAAAAA
>NC_089742.1:9578947-9588947 GCF_040412425.1 Macrobrachium rosenbergii
CTCATATACTGTATATATATATATATATATATATATATATATATATATAAATATATATATATATATATATATATATATATATATATATATATATATATATAATATATATGTGTATATATATATATGTGTATATATATATATTATTATCATATCACCATGATTCATATAAACTTGTTTATATATTCATATATATAAATATAGATTTAATTTCCATAGGTTTCATTATTCATATATAATATTTTTAATGTTACCCTGGAATAGTTATATTCAATTTGGGGACTTGATTAGTTGATAATCGTCTGTTCTGTCTTCCGTGGCTGGAAAACCCACGGAAGACAAGAACTTACTTGGAAATTAGTATCCATCTAGTATAAAATGCTAGGTAACATATATGAAAATATTATTCCTGAGAAAGAGTGAATTGATATTAAAGGAAGTTTGTAGCTTGATGCTTTGTACAGCATATAGAAATCATGATGTGATAAAATTCGCATACACACACAACGCACACACACACACACACAGGACACACACACACATAAATAATATATATAAATATTATAGCTTTAAAACGTCCATTACTATAACCGGTTATAAAATATATATTTGAAAAGTATTTGTATAATGTATATGTTGTGTAACAAAATGTTTCAAAATAGATTTTGCAACTTTTCAAAGGCGTTCTTGCCGTAGTTACTTAATATCAGAATGATGTCACGAAGAATGTGTAAAATTATATTGGATAGATATTGAATATATAGATGGATAAATAGATATAGATATATCTGATATATATATTTGTGAAAATTCATATATAGATTATCCCAGAGGATATTGTGGAGTGAGTACAATAAATAGAACAGTTTTACACACACTTTCAGAACTATGACCAAAGATATTATATGTATATGAAATTTTATGTTTATTATATTTGTGTGTGTTCCAGATAACTTTTAATATAACGTTTGTGTGTTTCACAGGTATTTCCATTTCTATATATATATATCATATGAAATATATACCATGACATATATTGAGATGACCTGATTTCTATCAATTGACCTGTTTATATATATATTAATATATACATATATTATATATTTATATGTAGTGTAACTGCTCTATGTGTTTAAGATTTTGAAAAGTTTTCAGCTATTCGAAGGTCCATTTGACTTACATGAGAATATAGAAAATCTGATCCATTCGTAATACCACAGGAAATCGCAAAGCTGTGTTCTTTTTTTTGGCACAGAAAATGTTTAGTTTTATTTAAACGTCCATCAGCTAACCGTCCTAGAAAATTAGTTTTGAAGAAAGTATTTAACTTATGACGTCGTGCTATGTTACTTGTGACACCTTGAAGTATCTCGGAAAGTCTTGTTTGTATACCAATGATGTTCACAAGAATATGTTGACTTATTGAAAGATATAGAAAGATTGGGCATTGTGATCCGTTACTTGTATATCTGAGCAAGTGATTTGTGAAAATTCACACGGAGACTATCCCAGAGGATTTTGTGAAGTGAGTACAGCTCATGAACGTTTTAGGCTTTACTTTCAGAACTATGAACACAGATAGTATCAGATTGCTGTAAAAATCGTTCAGATAGTGAAACAAGCATGAAATTTGGCACAAACATTCCTAAGACTACGCTCTCTTAGAAAAGGGCGACAGCCTGAAAATCAAGATGGCGGCTATTTTTTCAAAATGGCCGCCATCTATGTTGAGATTCACTGGTTTCATCTATTGGATGGAATATGCCATTTTTTTTTTTTTTTAAACCTAACTTTTAGGTTATAAAAATACCATACCACACATTTTATTGAAAACCCTTACTAAATGAATTGTAACCAAGATGGCATACAAAATGGTTGCCATAAAATAAAATTTTTATCCACAGCGCTTTTCAGACATAGAGACCAACTGTTTTTATTTAATGGTATATTCATTGATCAGACAGTTTAACTAATATGCTATTTTCAACTGAAAAGTAATGGTATGGTCACATACAACATTGTGTTTAAGACTGTAACCATAAAAAGAAAAGAAGAGAAATACGGACTAAACGAGGAACTAATCTATGTGATAGGTCTCAACCTACACCTTTTCGAAAATTGGAGGATAAGAAGGTAGGCATTATAGCATGACACGTTGGATGCTCAAGCCAGATTATCTACTGAAGAGAGGGCAATTCTTTATCTAGACTTCACATTTGCAAGTGCACAGAGCTGTGCAGGAAGACCCAGCTTGTAGCACTTGCACCTTTCCCTGACAGCCTGCTTTGCATCCACATTTGGTAAGCTGTTGGCAACTCTTGGCTAAGGGCAAGTTGGTTGTCCAGAGGACTTGCCATGCTTCACCAGACTTTTGCCATCCCCACTCAGCAGGGTTCTCTGGCTGTGGCTGACACTGGGTGGCTTCACCCCCACACACAACCAGCCTGGTAAAAGCACGCTTGGTGTGTTGGAGGAGAGCTCCTGGTTGGTGGAATGGCCTCATATGCCCTTTTGTTTTCTGGCAAACATATCAAGTCTAGCCTCATCCACAGTGCCAGCAGTGCTGGATCTTTCATAATGGTTTGACAAACCTCTAAAAATACCTTCAGGTCACTCTCTCCACTCTGAGAGGTAGTGACTAAGTTTGGAGAACACAGTGGAGGCCTCTGGAAAGATGTTCCATGTCAGATGTAGGCGGTCTTCTTGCCCTTGCCCGGAAGGCTGACACTGAATCACAGCCTGAACGCATGGAAGAAGAGCATGCCATTCACCTTCCTGGCCCAGAGAGTTGCACAGGTCATGAACACAGCAATCCAGCGCAGGCTCTGGCCTTGGCCAAATGCCACCCATAGCTTCTCTAGCCCTAGATTGTGGAGAGTGGAGAAAGCACTGACTGCAACGACAAGAAAGCCTGTGTCATTTGCTTTAACCGTGATGGTCTTGGCTCCATGTTCTGTGGCATATTTGGCATGGAGAAAGATGTGGGTGTCAACATAACTCATAAGAGCACTTTTCCAGTCCCTGAAGACTAGCTCATGAGTGCTGAGGACAGCAGACCCTTTCGTGCAATGACAACATTTGTGGCAGACATCTGGGCAACTTTGTCTGCCAGGAACTGGAACAACTCTGTCTTGTTGGCATCGTGTCTTAGGAAATTGCGCCAGTTGGATGGAAAAGGTGTTCTTGTCTGTCCCTTGCGCCTTCCTCCTTGACCACGTTGGAGCCTGGTCTCAGCTTTGAGGCTGGTTAAATTTGTATACATCAAATACAAGATGTGATGATGTGTACTTTGCTGCTATAATCGATTGTATCACAGGCAAGAAGTCGCAAAGTGCATAGCCCTCAAAGGCCTTTCCTTTCTTTGACCAAATCAAATCATGACCAAAGCTGATCCATCTTACAATGAGGACATCAACAGTCTTTGGTTCTTTGTCTTCTAGTGTAACATGACTCTCCAGGACTGAGGTCAGCTGAGACTTTGACATGTGTACAGCCTAGTTACCCCACTAAAGGGAAGCTGGGAATGTTTTGATTCTCGTGCTAAGAATTCTTGCAGATCACATTTGATACTCTGACAGATATAAATAGCTTTGAGAAAAGCTGGCAATCCTCCTTCAGAATTTGAGCTTTGACTGTTCTACAGGAAAGCTTCTCCTGAAGAAGTCAGTTCTGTTCTTCTTTCTCGGCTCATAGAAGGAGACTGCATTGTTTGCCAAAGAGTCTGAAAACTTCTGAAATTTAGTGCGGCATCTGTCAAGGTGTGTCTGTATTCTGCTGAGCTGGGGTGGGCAATGTCTTTGTTGTCAATGGAATACAGATCCTGGCTCTCTTCTGAAAAGGACTTCCCAAGTTTGGAAAAAATGACAGCTTATTGACTTTTTCCAAGAATGTCTTCTGCGCATGAGGTGTTTGTTCATGGTGTGTTGTCTGCTCATTAGACTCTTTACTTTGAACCTCTGTTTGTATGCAGACACCAAGCGATGATCTCTGGCCAGCCACCATCCATCTTCTGATAGTGCTGACGGTTTAAAGTCAGCCCAATGGCTCCGCCATCAGCCTTTATAAAGGCATTGGTCTGCTCATGAGCTTGGTCAAGAGCCATTGCTGAGAACTGGCGACTGGTCTTGTGCACAACAAAGATGCCAGCCTTGAACTCCTTGTCAACTCTGGGTGTGAACTCTAGGGTAAGATGTCCCTGAGGTGAATAGGCAGCCAACGAGCATAGTTTGTATTATTGTTGAAAAAGAAGTAGGGTATCAGCTCATGCAATGCCTGGCAGTAGAGGACAAAATTGGCCTCACGGAAGGACCTGATCAGTAGGAATATCACAAGTTCCATAGACAACACCATTAAAAATGATTAACTCAATAACTGAGTGTCTGAAGGTCACACCAATCTCAAACTCTAATGCCTGCTCATTGTTGTTTGCTTTCAGCACAGTAGTCAGTGTTGCTGTCCTCAGAGTTTGTAATAGACAACTAGAGGCAGACCTGGAACATCTGCCGTGTCCTGGTTACACTTGCAGCTGACAGGAAGGTTCTGCAGTTCCAGATGAAGCAACTCCTGCCTCCACCAGAGCTCCTGTCCAACCACTGCCATGAAGAAGAATTCCAAGAGATGTCATTGCTGCCATCTGCAATGTGCAGACCACCAAACATTACCAGATACTTGTCTCGCCATACTGATCAGGCCACTGCCACTGCACCTGCTTTGAACAATCAGATTGGCTGATCAGCTGTGACGCCCTTCTGGCCAGGGTTCAGAAAATCAGTGACATCCTGCACTTTCTGCATCACGTGTTTGATCGTAGCAACAGAATGAGCCTGATCATCAGGAGAGGAAGCAATGAAGTTATGGTTACTTCAAATTCTGGGGCTTCATTGAAGCGTGAAGCTGACCACGTCAGATTCACTGCATCATCTATTTACTGATGACTATGACCTTGTCATATTTTATTCCAGTTTTGTGGCCCAAGATATCTGTCTGGCTTTGGTATTGCAGTGTTTTATTTTTTGTTTGAAAGGAAGCTGGTGAGATGTTTGTGAATGTGTCCGCAATTCAGGCAAACCACTTTCTCAGGTGCAAACTTTAGTTGCTGTCTTTCCTGTCCAGTGTTCTGATGGGGTGCTGAAATATGCCTGCTAGTTCCATGGAATGAGGTAGTGGCAGTATGATGACTTGGAGAAATGTCACGTGCTCACCTCTTTGTCCTTCTGACAAAGACAACACAAACTCCAGTTTGTTTTTCTACTGCCCAATATTGGATTGGCATCACATTCTGCCATGATTTCACTTTTGATTAAGGCCGAGGGTTATCCTTTACCACCTTAAACAAAAGCACCATTCCTGTATGGGATTCAACTAGGTTCGGTCTCCCTGACCAGCCCGATCATTCATCCAGTGCCATTTAAGTCTTGTGATCTGTACACCATCCGGGTAAGTACATGAACCATCATGTACAGCCCCCATACCCTTGGCTCGGCTCTCCAATATGGCACATCCTGTCTATTCAGGTCGGCTATCTAACTATAGCTGGTCTGGGGCTGTTAGAAAGCATTTGGGATATACTAAACTAAACTATACTACAACTACTAGTCTAAGACTACAGGATTAGTAAAGCTGGATTAGCTGGCACTGAAACCCATGCTGAGTTACATAAGTGATGTCACCAGTGTGCCCTGGTTGTTGCAGACATACACTCTTTGAACATTTATTAATTTTCCTTCAAAATTGATGAGTTATTCGAAAGAGATGGCCTCATTAGGATCTAAAACCACAGAAACCAAGATCCATGCTTAAAACGATAATTGTTGAACGGGCATTATTTCTCATTATAATTATTGTTTCTACCTTTTCTCGGCAGCCATATAGCCCCCATATTTAAAGGTAAACTGTACTGGGAAGCTACAGAAACATAATATTTACAAGAAATAGTATGGAAGAGCTTTACCATATTATGAAGTAAATACATGCCATTCTAGTGAAAAATTAGCCAAAATCTGTCGATACTGGCCGCCATCTTGGAATTTGGCCCACATTAAAATTTTTGCAAACTGAGCGCCCTTTTCTGATAGAGGAACTTTAAAGAGCACTTGTGAAAATTTCATGCTTGTTTAACTATCTGAACGATTCTTATGAAATTATGCAATTATCTAACTAAGATGTTACCCCAGTGGCAGTGAAATTTTGTTTCTGCGATTTTTACATTTTCTGGTTTTTAATATAAAGTTTGTTCTTTTCACAGGTATTTCCATTTCTCCCTCCTTCAATTGGTAACAAAGACTTTAAACTTATTTTTAAGAAAGAGGACAAAATTAACCGTTTTTTGAGATCTTTAAAAATAAACAGGTTATTACTCAAACTACTTATGATGAGCTTTTCGTCACTGGATCATCTTATGGTATCATGTATGGCCTCCCAAGATGCATAAAGAGAACTTACCTATGAGGCCAACCTTTCTTCATATACTACACCAACTACAAAATTGCAAAATACATAGTCCCTCTCTTGGAAAAGTCTTTCAAAAATGAATTTACTGTTAACAGTTCCTTAGAATTTAAAAATAATATTTTATGTCAAGATTCCGATTTGGTCATGGCCAGTTTTGATATAGAGTCACTATTCACTAATGTAGTAGTGAAGGAAACAATCGATTATATTTTGGAATCTATTTTTAATGATCAGGACAATGTGTACCACGGTTTTAACCGCTTAGATTTTAAAGAGCTATTGGAGTTGGCGGTGCGGGACACGGCCTTTGTGTTTAATGATGAAGTTTACATGCAAGTGGAAGGTGTAGGAATGGGTAATCCATTAAGCTGCATTTTTGCTGATATTTTTATGCACAAATTCGAGAGAGAGCTGCTGGACAGCTGTCCCTCTGTTTTCAAGCCGTTATTTTATCGCCGTTATGTTGACGACACTTTCGTCCTTTTTAAAGAACGTCACCACTGTGACCAGTTTTTGCAGTATGCTAATTCACCACAAAATAACATTAAATTTACTTATGAATTAGAAAATAATAACCAATTATCCTTTTTAGACAACATCGTCATCCGTGAAGGACAAGAGATTTCATACTGGTGTGTTCCGCAAGAAAACCTTTACTGGTCTTGGGCAGAATTTTTACAGTTCGTGCTTTTATAATTTTAAATTGAATTCCCTGTCCACTCTCCTCCACAGGGTCATAACACTTACATCCGACTGGCATCTTTTCACAAAGAAATAGGTTTTCTATGATTATTTTAAATCCAACTGCTATCCATCCAATTTATTTTTAAAGTATGTTAAGAAAGCATTGGATAAGTCCTTTTCACCCTCCTGCTACCACACACTTGGCACATAAATTAACATATTATATAGTTTTCCGTTCACGCATGACACCTCTTTCCTACCCAATCTAAAAGGATTTTAACGAATTATTTTCCTGCAGTTGACGTGAAGCTCATATTTAAGAACCCAAGAACTATTGGCGGTATGTTTCGTCACAAAGAAAAACTGCCCCCTTTAATGCAGTCCGGTGTTGTTTATTTATTTACTTGCTGTCAATGCCATTGTCAGACATACGTCGGAAACACACGCTGACTGCTTAAGGTCAGATGTGACGCACATATTGGCGTTAGCTTTCGCACTGGGTGCAAGTTGTCTAATCCCGAAACATGAAATATTAGAAATCACATAAAACTATGCAAAAGTAAAATAAACTATAATGATTTTAAGAGTATACTAACCAGCCAACACGAACACCACTTCCCTATTCTTGAATCGTTAAAGATCAAAAAGCTTGTTCCTCTTTGAACAATCATTCCTTGTCTACGCCTTTGTATATAGCTTAAACCACACCCCACCTTATGTTTACTGTTTTTCATACAGCAACTGAACTTCGAGGAATAAGGTCTGTTAGTTAAAATTTTCTATTTCTTTCTCTCTTTTTTTTAACAATTTTATTTTAGGTTTACCTTTTTTACTGATGTTTTACTTTATCATATTTTATTTGTACATATATTCTAAATCTTTTTGCTGTATTTGTATATTTTATTTTGTATTTTTAGCCTTGAGGATGAGACAAGGATTTCGAAACGTAGGCCGCCCTGAATAAAGGAAAACCATGTACCAAGCTGTCTGCTTTATTACCTTCTTGATATATATATATATATATATATACATACATATATATATATATATATATATATATATATATATATATATATATATATATATATATATATATATATATATACATATATATATATACATATATATATGTACATATATATATATATATATATATATATATATATATATATATATATATATATATATATATATATATATATATATATATATATATATATATATATATATATATATATATATATATATATATATATATATATATATATATATATATATATATATATATATATATATATATATATATATATATATATATATATATATATATATATATATATATATATATATATATATATATATATATATATATATATATATATATATATATATATATATTATATTTTACAAATATTATGCTGTTCAACCTCTCTTCTTGATTTGGTAGAAATATATTCAAAACCAAAAGAAAAAGAAAAGAAACAAAGACAAGAAAACACCAAGGAAAAGTTTCCTCTGGAAAGTAGGGAGGGAAGCTGGCTAGTTGTTGTGTTCAAAAACCAACCATCTTATCAGCTTATAAATTTAGTTGAAGTACCTATCCAACAGGAATTGTTTTACCAGGGCCACCTTTAGTTAGGGTATACCTTAACCTTACTTTTTTCTGAACTGCGTATCAGTGAGTGTTTGTCATTTTTCAAGCTGCCCGCAGGCTACGAAAGGGTGGTTATTTACAACAAGCAAACCACTTACTCATATTCGACCCAGGTCAGAGAGTGTCCAGCAGTCACGAGCAGAGCACAAGTGGTAGTGCTCCTGCCCCCTTTCTTTTTTTTTGTCTTTATAACTTAATGGAACTATCGAGAATCGATTAACCAGTACCTGGAGTCAGATGCAAGTGAGCGCAATTAATCTACATAAAGGTAAGTCTGAGGATGACAATTATTCGCCGTTCTTCTGTTATCTCTCCACTGTGTTTCTTGTCTAAGTTTCTCTCTTCTCTGTCACTGACTAGAGAATCCTCATGAAACCATATCCGCTTTATGAAGTCAATTAGCCTATACAAAATATAATTAGTGTTGCCTAGTGGGATTGCATAAAGTATCCTTCATGGTGTTAACATAATATTCTCGATTTGAGATGCACACCTTGCAGCAATTAAGGATTAGTGTGAGGACATCTAAGTTACAGTCAGGCACACCTTGGAACCTGGTCATATCTTTGGATAACCGTAAAGTACTAGGGAACGGCTTATAAGAGCGTTACTAGAGCGACTCAGCTGTTGCATTATAACCTAAAGTCAGGGAAATATTATTGTGTCCGAAGAAGGACGAATTGGGGAGCTATCATTGGTTCATGTAGATTTCCTCACATTGATGGGTTTTATGTTGGGAGATGGTTGATCAGTGTGGTTTATTTAATTAATTTGTTCCAGAATAAACCCAAATATTCAGTAACAAATTCCAACTGGCGACCAGGAACCCTGTCCAGTCCGCAAATCTAGCCAGGACCCGTTAATGACTGCCATACAAATTTCACAACCATTTCTGGTCGCAGCCTGATTGCAAGAATCCATTGCCCACACAGAAATCATCTTGATTAACTAATTGCCATTACCCTGGAATTTACCCCTCCCAATGTATTACTGTCTGTGAACTGATGCATTTTAGCATAACAGAGTCACTTGTTTTAATGGGGATTGTTGTTATCTGTAGCCCCTCACATGTACATTGTGTGTCTGTAAATTACTGCATTATTGATCTATCATATGTGATTTATGTGTCTGTAAATTGTTACATTTTTGGTCTCACATATTTGCCACATTCTCTGTGCATAAACCCCTTTTGATTGCAAAAGAATTCTACAACTT
>NC_089742.1:9591447-9658947 GCF_040412425.1 Macrobrachium rosenbergii
GACTAGCATGACCTTTGAAGTGCATTTCCGTTATTCACAAACTTCTCTCTGCACATCGCACAGGTTCATATAACATGCAAATCCTGCAATGCACCACTCTAGAATGACCAAGCGGACAAGCAAACTGCTAATCTAGTGGATGAATGATGTTTATATATTCTGACAGGAACAACTCTCAACATGAACGCTCAGCTTTTAACTTTCTATGGTTGTTTGTTTTCAGGAAGCAATTTTATTTTTCATTTGTTTATTATATTGAAAATATTACTTTTATCACTTATTTTCCTTGTTTATTCATAATAGAAATCAATCTTTCTTAAAATAATCATTGCTCGGGTAACACAATGGGAATTCTTAGTTTCATAAATTCCCTTTTATATCAGAAAATTCGTTATTGAGCAATGAATGGAAAATTGATATTAAGGTCTGATACAAGTTAATAAATTGTAAAGGAGAAAATAATTATTTTATAGTTACTTTATAAAGAAAGCTGTCACCGAAAATACAGAAAAGACCAAACCGATGTATGTATATGAATGTAAAGATATGGCAGATTTAATGTTAGTTACCTTAATTTATCTTAATAAATTTGTTGATAATCAGTTGCGATGTGAGGTCCCTTTGACGTGTCCCTGCACAGCATCTCTGAAAAAACGTCCATACAGCTGCAAAAGCTGATTTCTGAATTTATTGTAGGATTTTAACATCCCACTGTTATCGTTATCATTCAAGAGGGAAAGTTACTTTAGTGATCTCTTAATCCTGTTGCATTTGAAGTTGGACCATCTCTCTCTAAATCAACATGAGTGTCTTCAGTACAGTGAGGGCTCGAGGATAATTACACCAACCATACGAGAGCCTTAGCCTTCGCTTTGCCTGTTTACATCTCAGGAACTGAACGCTGAAAATATCTTTGCCTGAAGTCTGATATTGTTTTTAAAATTTGAAGTTTGTTTGTAAATTACGGAAAGAGTCTTAAACGCTGGACCCTAGTGATCTCTCAGTATAAAGCTCTTTTCGTTCAGCATGTTATCTTGGTATTCACCTTGAAAATTCAATTTATGCTTCAGTATCACATTAATATAAGATTCACTAGCTCCATTGAACTTCATTCTAATTATTTAAATATTATTATGACAACAATAAATCATCTATTAAAAAACAAGAATGTCCAGTTCTACTTGTTTAAATGTTAGATATAATTTAAATGTTAGCAGTATTTAAAGACAAAGCTGTCATATTGCATCGCTATTTTTTTTCGTAAGATAATATGAAAAAGATTAATATGACCTAATGGTAAAAACAAATCGTAAAATTTTTGCAACTCTTCTGTTAAGAAATAAGAAACTGAGAAATACTTATGTCAGCACAAGCATGACCTCGTTTTCCTCCTTCTAGTTGAGAAACAACAAACTCTGTTCCAGGTGAATCGTAAATAACATATACCTTTACTCCCGTCCAGGCAAGAGCTCGGTCTAATGAGTAAACATCCCTCGCTCCTCCATTTCATCACTCCGGCTCTGGACAGGAGACAGTCACGACCCCAATTCCGAGAACAGTGGGAGATTTGGGAAGTTTATGTCCTTGCTTTAGAAAACGACAAAAACAAAAACTTGTGGAAAGACTACTCCGCGCATAAACACATATTATATATATATATATATATATATATATATATATATATATATAAATATATATATATATATATATATCACATATATATATATACATACATACACACACACACACACACACACACACACACATATATATATATATATATATATATATATATATATATATATATATATATATATATATACATACATACATATATATACATATATATATATATATATATATATATATATATATATATATATATATATATATATATATATATATATATATATATATATGTATATATATATATATACATACATACATATATATACATACATATATATATATATATATATATATATATATATATATATATATATATATATATATATATAATAAATGGTCACGAGGTAAGTCTTCACCCTTAATGGTTAGGTGTATACTTATATTTAGTCAGGATGATAGGAAGGCGTGGGAGGACTAATGGTTCTTTGAATTGTAGGTTTAATGAGGGTTTTTCCTTTTTGATGCAAAGGTCTTTCGAAAGGGAGAGTCGCCAATGGTTGGTCTCATAATATATAATCCCAGTCTTTAAGACAAGAATTTCTCTTTTGAGGCCTAGTCAGTATAAAACGCAAAAGATTTGCGTACGCCATTTCCGGCTTAAAAGCAGGTCAAGTGAATAACTCAAGAGAGACACTTATTAACCTAACCTAACTTAGCTTAGCTTGCAGCGTGCCCTAGCCTAGAGACCCCATCCACAGCCAAAAAAAAGCAAATCCCGTCAGCGCGACATTATGTACAGAAAAACAACGATTATTGCAGATCCTTATTGTCTTTTAATCTGATCAGAGTTGATTTAAATTTTTCCTCAAAAGTGAAAAAATTCATCATTAATATGACGATCTTAATTGGAATAACGAAACAACAATCACAAACTTTCCTAGAGTCAGTGATGATTACAGCATATACAAAATTTAAACTTGTGCATAGGAAAATCGTTCTCGAGACCATCAAATCTATTGAAAAGAAACCTAAACATGTTGCTTTTAACTAAATCTAAAACTTGTCTATTTAAACTCACACTGGTGAATTTCAGCCCCTTGTATGATATGTTCTATTTAACGTAAAAGGTAGAGACTTTCATTGCAATGTCGTAATATAAAATATTTGATCATATATTACACGGAACGTCTTCAAAGTGATGTGAATGAAGAAAGACATATAAGGGAAGTTTACAAAGACACAGACCTGAAATTTTTAATGCTGAGTACGTAATCATATTCAGAAAAAAATCTGCATTTTATGTTAACCTGAAGGTGTTCACAGTACATTATTTAAAAAAAACAAATTATTTAATATTTTGTAGACACTAATATCAACATATATTTATTAGAAACCGCTTGTAGACCACAAACAAGTCAAGAAGATGGGGAAAAGAATATTTCCTCACACTTTTTTTTCTCTGACCCCGGAGGAGGCAGTAAATCGTCGGTTAACAAATAACTTCGTGACTCTCTAGTTCAGGTTAGTCGGACTTTTCTTTCCATTTCATGTCAGGGAAGTTTTATCATTTGCGATAACTTTTCCCATAGAAAAAAAAATAAAGAGACAACATTGCAACTGGTACGGATTTTGGACTTGAAGGTAAAAGAGCATATTTATTTTCTATGACTATTTTAAATACCAGGAGCAATTTATAATATTTTTTTTGCGTCTTTAAACTCAAGGTACGGTCTTAGCAAAACAACAGAGTTAGTTCATCGGCTACGTATTTACGAGCATATCCAAAAAAGCGCGAAGAATTAGCGAAGTTAAGAGGGCATTGTGGCTATTAGAATTACATATGTGTCTGGTAAAAGTGACCAGTAGATTCTGCATATATATTTCAGCCTAAAAAGCAATAAAAACGATTGCCTACTTGGCTACGATGGTGAGGATGGGTCTATTCCAGCTCTAATAAATATATCTGAAAACGACAGGTATATATATGTACGAGAGGTGATAGACTTTTATCCTTCTCGTAGTCAAGTCGGCAAAGTGACCTCCTTGTGATTAAGGTAACTCGGGCCGTCACAGGCTCTTCAATTTCTTCCCTTTGGATCTATCGGCTTCGTAGTTACAAGCATATCCAAAAAAGCGCGAAGAATTAGCGAAGTTAAGAGGGCATTGTGGCTATTAGAATTACATATGTGTCTGGTAAAAGTGACCAATAGATTTTGCATATATATATATATATATATATATATATATATATATATATATATATATATATATATATATATATATATATATATATATATATATATATATATATATATATACAGAGAGAGAGAGAGAGAGAGAGAGAGAGAGAGAGAGAGAGAGAGAGAGAGATTATAAGTCTGAGTCATCTATAGAAAAGGACTCTTGTATGACATCTCTGAATAAGATTTTTCATTGTCATAATATGCAGTAGACTAGAGATAATTTTTATAATGTTTTAACTTGTAAATTTTCTAGTTAATTTTCTTAGTAATATCTAAGAAAGTTCTACTTAGAGCTTCCTATTATTTTGTCATGGAATTTGCTTTACTATTAAGGGTTCATGGCTTTCATTAGTTTCATGAACATAACAATTCACCTTATATGATATTCTTTTGTATATTTGATATCCGGAGTCTGCTTAAAAGGAGTGGGAGTTGTTTAAGAAAACCTTCAGCTAGGAGAAATTTGTAACGTAACCTATTCACATTTATTCGCCACACTTGTTGTTGACTTTATAATACGAGTACAAAAGTGCTTCAATTGTAAAGAAAGTCATTTGAAATATAAGCAAAAAATTCGATTATGATAACCCGGAATGCGTGGCTCACCGCGAAAAAACTTTTAAAATCTGTAAAAAAAAATATCCATTTAAAGAAGTATGAATAAAGATATCTAAAGTGATATCTATTTTTATCATCTGCATACCCGGTGAACTGGACCGCATTCGTTTACAGAAAGCAGGTTTACCTAGATAAGTAAGATTAAAATTAGGATATTTCATCTTCATCTGTCGTAATGTCATATAACTATACATGGAAATGAAAAAGATCAAGATTCGTTAGCCAGTATGGAGACTTATATTCTTAAGACTTTTGCCCAAAGAATCAACTAGAAACAAGAGAAGACTTTTTCAAGTTACACTTACTCTCTTGCTCGTGGTATTTATCGCTAGGATGCTAAACGAAAATCGGTGAACTGTAATTTTTATAACTTTTTTTTTTTTCTAGTGATTCAACTTTCAAAATCAAAATAAAGAATACAGTGCGGGTTGATAATTCCATTCCATCATAAAAAAAATTCACGTTTTTTTTTTTACAATTTGAGGGTTAATCCTTACAATTTACGCAATTTTAATTTTTTTTAAAACGTTCTCTGTTCAGTCAAATCTAAGGTAAAGGAAGTCGAGTTTTATCGAAGAGCATTCTCTCTCATGAGGTGAGAATTGCAACAGAATATCAAGTGAAATCACCTCTCCAGTTTTAAAAGGTTCTCTCAAAATATGAGAAATCACAGGCTGAAAACTTCTCAAATATATGTCGCTTGGCGACGCAAGTTTGTTCTTTAAAATTGGTTATGACGTTTATTATCAATTAGTGTTCACGAAGATAAAGCATCTCTAAGGTTAATAATAATTAGTCTCTTTATAAAAGCTTTAGATCAGTGATCCTCTCCTACAAAATATCTCTGGAAAATATAATTTTTCCTAATAATGAGAGGTCGGTAAGAGATAACATAGAAGAGTTTTGAAGATGAATTTCTCCATGTAATTATCCTATTAATAAACAAGTAAAAAATGCGCCGAAGAAAGTTCGGCGCAATCGAGTTTTCTGTACAGCTACTACAGCGTATAATCAAGGCCACAGAAAATAGATCTGTCTTTCGGTGGTCTCGGTATAATGTTATATGAGCCGCGGCCCTTGAAAGTTTAACCACGACCCGGTGGTGGCCTATCCTATATTGTTGCCAGAAGCACGTTTATGACTAATTATAACATTAGATAAAATAAAAACTACTAAGGCTAGAGGGCTGCAATTTGGTATGTTTGATGAATGGAGGGTGGATGATCAACATACGAGTTTGCAGCCCTCTAACCTCAGTAGTTTATTAGATCTGAGAGCGGACAGAAAAAGTGCGTACAGAAAAGTGTGGACGGACAAATAAAGCCGGAACAATAGTTTTCTTTTCAGAAAACTTAAAAGAGGGAAGATAAGGGATTAGGTGGCGGTGTATATGAAGGATTATATAATGTTTTAACACCTTTCCTTTTTCAGTCTGTGTTATATAAAAGGTCGAAGTCGGTGATACTAACGAAGTAAAATCTATAACTTCCATAACAGTTTTATTGAAACTTGAATGTATTCCATATCTTCAGCGTCTCTTCTCCTTTCATTAACATCTAGAGAGAGAAAAAAGAAATAAATTTTTTATAAATTCAAAACTAACGATATATCAAAACCATAAACAACTTTAATAAAAAAAAAATATTATGCTGCTGTAAAAAACTATAGATTGTTGACAATAATTCCTGGTTATGAAGATTTTCATCATGAAACAAATATAAACAAAAACTTGAGACAGAAACGTCTGATATGATGTTTTGGCAGCCTTATCGATAGATTCATAAGGTGAGAAATTTAGCACCAAGCACGTTCTGAAAGAAAACCATACTCATTCCGATTTTCAGCATGAGTAGAACTTTAATTTTGCTGAAAGTTTATATTTATGGCAGCTGCATTTTAATTACAAGCCATAAAATAATATGTTTTCTACACGACGTCCTCTTATTTCCCTAATTAATCCTTAAACCTGTCTATCATTTTAAACATAGTTTCATTTTCATATTATTTGTTATATATTAAACACTCTTATGCTTCTCATTTATTCTTAAATTAGCGGAGTTTAAATAATGTTTTGGGGAGGGTGGGGGGTTAGGCTGTACCAAGGACTTTTACCTGCTCCCATAGGACCTACTAATCCTCTTAACTCAAAACTTTTCCCTCTAGTGGATTTTTGCCCCATAGGGGCCACTCCATCTTGAAGAGGCCCTTCGTCTTACCCCTCTTCTCCCTCCTCCTTGAAAGAATAAAAGAAAACACAAATTAAAGAGTCTCCCCAAAAAGTGCTCGTTCCTTTGTCAGGAGTTTCCCGTTTCCATTCCTGCTGGAAGATGATATGAAAGTTAACACGAACTTTTGTTTAATGTTGCCGCAAGATCACGTCTGTTAAGGAAAGAAAAACCTTACTGTCCCTTTTAGCTAATTTTGTCTTTAAGGATTTCCTCTGAAACTTTCTTTTTAAAGCTAAGAACAAAATAGGTTTCTACTTGTCCAATTATAAATTCAGTTTAAAGGGAAAATTGTCAAAAAGGAATGAAGATTGGTTTCCAAATCTCGGTTTCAGATTTATTAGTCTTGAATAAAAGCACATTAACGAGGAGCAAGGAAACAGAGGATATAGTCCACTTGTCAGCTATTTAGTGACTTGCATAAAATGTTCCTGACTCTTCTGAACGATTTGCGCCCAAATGGAACATTATATGAGGGAAACACCTATCCCAGCCGGAACTAAACCTATAGTTTTTAGGGTTGCACATGGACCTGTTAGACGTAATTCTCTTAGTCGCTTTGATAATGAATGGAAATAAATAAAACTAAAGATGATGAACAGAAACAGATAAGAATAAACATGGTGAATGGACATAAATAAGAATAAAAAAACCCATGGATCAACAAAAAAAAATTGAATAAAAGGACGAGTTTCGACTACTATCGATCTGAATGAATCCACTCATAGAGAAAAGAATATTCAGGAAGAATGAGGTCATAATGATCTTAACAGCCGGAGATCTTTTTATAACTTCGTGTGTATAAGAAAATTCTAAGAAAAAAAAAATCCATGTAAATAAACAAATAGTTAGGTGATGATATACTGTCCGAGGATAAAAATATGATTACTAGTCTGTCAATAAAATGTAGCACATACTTGATACTTTTGCAAATATTTATTCTACATATCATACATTTAAATCACTCAGCAACTGTAGGCGAATAATACGGTCACAAAAGAAAACAAGGGGAATGGTGATTCAGTAAGAAATGTGAACCAGTGCATTTAGTCTCATTGCTGTCAGTAGTCCATTTTCGAGAATGAATACTTAATCCTTCCTGTAATCCCCTACAAGAAGCATGAAATTAGCGACTGAAGCCTTGATGAAGTGTGATATCTCTTGACAATAGAGTGCCCTAATCTAAATGAAGAATAAAGAGAGACCTCGGGAATTCTGTGTTTTTTTTTTTTTTTTAAGTTTTCTTTTTTGTCAAGGAGACGTTTTTCTTCAAATTCTTGTCATGCCAGTTTATAACTGCATTATGAAAATTTTTTCTGCTTTATTTCATACGAAGAGTTATGCGCAAATCTACATTTCGTGTCACTTTAATCGTTTAATAATAATTGTCGTTATTATATTTCTTCCCTTTTAAACATTTGGATTTCTTTCTCTTTACTTCAGCCTATGTCTTATGGTTACACTTTATTTTTACTCATTAGTTTATTACTAATGGTACGGATAAAAAATAAACGCGAAATTTATACATGGAGTTTAGATTAAGATTTACTGAAAATTTATATAAAACGTAGTCTTCATCTGTTCATTTTAAGTATAATAAAATAACCGGCATGTTAGACTATTCAATGTTTCCTCTAAAAGTCTCCTTAAAGTAACCTTTATGATATATTTCCAACTGTTTTTTGCAAAAGTCATAAGAATTCAAGACTTCTATTTCTAATCGCCTTACCTGTGCCCACATTTAGATGAAACGTATCCAATCATCCCTTAAATTGCTAAGTAAGCCTCCGAAGAGCAGACTGTCAATGTGGCAAAAAAAAAAAAAAAAAAACTGGTTATATAAACTAGCACCAAGAATGCAGCGTTTTAATTTGGATAAGCTTGCTGTAATACTAGGTTCCTTGCATCATTGCCTTAATCTTTTTGATGTATTCGGCAACTGCTATCTAGGAATGCATACACTAATTTTGTATGTTTATTTGTTTGTCATCGTTTGCTTGCTACTTTTGTTCAATTGGTAATTATTTAACCTGTCCTAAGGACAACACAACACTATTTCATATGGCCTTTATAGGCTAAAATAACTTTACCTGACAGTCCTCTTTCTGTTAAGAGCCATCTTCTCCTTACCCTTAAATCTGCTTTTCGCCCGTTTATATAACCAAATTGCAGTTCTATTATTATTATTATTATTATTATTATTATTATTATTATTATTATTATTATTATTATTATTATTATTATTGTCTGAAGTAGTTTTTTACAACCTCGCTAGTTCAATTGCTAGTGTTTTACACGAAGTATTTCCCAGATAAATTTATAGATATTAGCTGTAGCAATTACTGCTCTCGAAGGTTACAGAGAAGTTACTCTGCAAGTTTCTATATAAATACCTGAAATCTTATTATTCATTTTCTGATAGCCATTATGCCTGCAAGAATCAGTTAAGTAATATTTGTACTTGTGTCCTTTGATTTATTTGTGGGGACTTTTAAAGACAACCTTAGTAACGAATATGGGTTCCAGCTGGATGTTCAGTGAGGTTGTTGTTTGACTGGACAGAAATCTGGAACTAGTATATGCCATTAAGATTCGCTGTATTACATGTAATTCTGTGTATGATATAAAACCTTTTCTTTAATTTTTTTAAATATTTTTTTCTTGGACCTGGGCGACTTCATTTTTAACTTTAAACTAAGCATAGTACCATAAGCAACTAGGGTTTTCTAATTTCAAGAAAAAGTGTTCTATATAAAATTTTCATTAATATCGATAATAAATATTAATTTCTTAAAGACGAAGATTATGATGTCGACGAATGTAACGTACGTAATTATTAAAGCTTTTGTATCCCCCCTTCCGACTACGTTAGCTTTGGCTTCTCATCTTTCCTACTTTCTGCATAAATTCTCATAAAAGGTGTATCATTATTCTAACCACCATAACATAACTAAAACTGTATATCACTGCCTAACGTCATAATATGTTTAATACATAATCAAGATATTTTCATTAGTAACTCAGATGTCTAATTAGAAAGGACTGAGTGGGGCTACCAAAAGAAAACGCCTCACATAAGCGAACACTGGAGTCGTACGTATATTAGATGACAAGGCCATGAGTACAGGGGAAGGCGGGGGTGCGCGAATATTTCATGACGCAGCGATTGCAATGGAAAAAGAACGAGAATGAAGATAATGCATTCTGTCGACCCACCTAATGATAGGTCAGGTCATTGACAGAGGTAAATGTTACCCATCTGTTGTTACATAGATAAATATGTAAACAATTACACAATGTCAAGTTTACTGTAATAGTCCTCAATTTTGCTCCGACAGAAAGTAAGAGGCTTAGAAATTGACTACGTACATTTCATTTTTAGTCTTTTGTATATCCCAAGAACCAACTTGGACCCTTTTACATTTAATTTTGATATGTGAAACAAAATCCGTGGTAATAATACTTTTTTATACATTAATTGTTTTTATTTATTGTTCTTCTCAGAATGCTATCTAAACCAAAAACTTCTTGTCTAAAAACATACACTTATTTTATTTACACGTACAAAGTTAATTCTATAATTACAGGATACGATACTGAAAACATTTGCCTATTCAACTATAAACTTTACTTTAACTATAACTTAGGTACATTAAGTAGATATTATATTTCAAAGACTGTTTTCATTTCAACATAAGTGAAGATTTTCTTTTTATTTTTCTTATTATTTATTTCTTGTGGTGTCGAGTACATTATGGATAAGAAGTTGGGAATATAAGGTAGTTTTTTGTAATAAATCTAACGAAATTGACAAATAAACAATAAAATATGGCAAATATAAATCCATTTGAAAGATTGCGGCACTCTTCCCATTTTATATGTTTTCATTTTCTTTCTTTGCGACTCCTTGTCGTCTACGGCTATCATTAGGGAGAAATATTGTTGCCATAAAGAGGACAACTTCGTTTGATAACGTTCCTATTAAATAACTTCATGTGAGCCATAACGCTCTAATTTCCTCGCGGCGTCATTCATCCCGGAAATGGAACTAGTCTCGACCCAGATCCCCATTAGGGGAGAATTTTGGGAAGTTGACGAAGATAACGTGAGTCATAATTTAGTAATGACATCAGCACACATAGGAAAGTTCTTTTAACTAGCGTGTGGTAAAGTATATAATGAATGCATTTACCTCCATAGGAGAAAAAAAAAAACGTTAGATGATTCTGAAACTTTCTTACTGGGACTAAACTCATCACATCTCTGTATCTGATTATGATACTTGATTTAGATAGTGTTTTTATCATACAACTTACTGTTCCTATTGCTCTTAAATTGCCTCTTTTGATCAGTCTTCCACTGATACACAGAAAACTTTTTATGATGATATTTTTACGATTTAACCTGGGGAAATGCTTATCATGAGCCAGTTATAGACTAAATGAAAGGTTTCGTTACTTACCTCTATTTATGTATAAAATGTGACTGCTTTTGATTCAGGAAATCATAAAAAAACAAGGAAAAAGGGGGAATTTATCTGAGCTGAGGTATTTGTAAGTAAACACGTTAGGGTAAGTTTAAAATTATGTGTATTTACATAAAATGAACTGTCAGAAGATGAAATGGACTAATCAGGCAGGCAAGACCTGAGAGGTTTATTATACCTGGAAAAATTTGAAGGTATATCCGTAGGGGTGATGATGCTGATACAAGGTACATTCAAGAGAGATTTCCACGGCTAAGAAACCCTCTGTAAACGGAGAGTTTCACAAATTAAAGGCCACTAAGGACACAGTAAAATATGCATAGGACAAGGCGAGCACAGAGGGTGCCAAAGAAGCCTTGAACACACGATTTTCTGTAATTATTTAAACACAGGCATTTACGTAACACTGCCCTAACAATGCAAGGTTGATAGGGAAATACTGGCACTTAGAAATGAAAATGAGAAGTTTGGTATGAAAATTAAAACACTGTGACTGACTGGAAGAACCTTTGCAACAGATCACTTTACCCTGCAGAGGAGGTGGCTTCACCGAAGGTAATGGCGGTGGAGGAAGAGCTAAGGGCTTCACTGGTAAGAATACTAAAGGTCCCTACAAGATAGGACCACGTGGTAGGGCATGGCTCTCTGAAGGAGGTGGGAATGGAAGGGGGAGATGTGTCTCGCTCATGTCCCCAGCAATGTCTCTCTCTCTTGTTCCTTTGGTCGGGCCCCTTATATGACTTTGGTCAGGGGCCAGGAGGTCATCCGCAGGTAGATGGAGTCAGTGTCATTTTCCTATGCACATGCATCATTTATGACTCATGATCCAGGTTTTCATGCCAGCTGTCCTTTCTCTTAATCTGCCTCCCCAGCACTATTCTGCCTCTGGCCAGACTTAGTCTCTTCACAACCTTGTGCCTGAAAACAGAGTTTCCTACAGTGTCACATGTTCGAGAAGAGAAAGTTGAATGTGATATACTGAGTGCGATTAACAGATTGGGGGAGGGGCCAATATTCCTTTTGCCCTTCCTTGCACTGTTGTGTTTTCCAGCTTTAATTAAGCATTTGGTGGCAGGGATGCTTGGGGAGATATAACAACTCCCCACCCAAGTTGATACCTCACACCTTCAGTTGGGTGCCAAGTTCTATCAAACCAAGGATTCAGCAGACAAGTGCTTTATATTACTCTAATTTTCTCGTTAATGGCACTCATGTATATTTAGTAACCTAAATATCTGTGTGTCATATGAGTTATCTGAAAATATACTTGATAAAGAATTCAATATTTTACATTAATCGCAGAGTAAAGAAAAAAAAATAAGGTTTTAACCTTAGATTACTGGTACTTTAAAACAGGTACATTTACAGCTATAAGAAAGTTACTGTAAATATTAAAATGGAGTTACAAATATAAGAAAGTTACCTTAAATATTAAACACAATAACTGTAAGCGATTTCCTTAATGTAAGCCTTAAAATAATCATGCACTTAACTTTTGATAGTTGTTATAGTCAAAGACATGCAGTTAGTTTGCCTTGAGGAGGCATTACAATGAAGTATACATGGTCTTCGTTAGGTGTTGCCATGTTACTTAAGTTGATGGCACACAAAGTTAAGTACAATGAAGGAAAGACAAATATGTAAAACACATGGTCTTTCCAAGTCACGGACTCGGGATTCAAATTACAAGGGAATAACAAAGAAGGCACATTATAAAGATAAAGAAAAATTATGATTAATATGTGGAAATTATACTCTTTAGTTATGAGAATGGCTTGGGTTTATTCTTTTCCCTACGGGGCTTCAAAGGAAAGTCTTAGGACTTACAAAACTGGGATGCCTGTCAATTACACTCTGCATTGGCAGAGTGGGAGCAAGGTAAACTATAAGCCTTTGTGAGATGTTAAATAATATAATTAACTTAACAAAACAATTAAAGGAAAAATGTTAAAGGAAAAGAATAAATTAGAGTTATAACAAAAATAAATAGGTGAAGAAATCTGAGACCCTCTTCTGGATAGAGGTGCCAAGGTCCTCGTAGGATAAAAGAGAGGCACTGTGCCAATTTTGCACTGGTGCCAGGAGAGCTCAGCAGCACTCTTTAAGGTACCTGGCATTGCCTATGCCGGTGATTTCTGCCGCAGATCTCTTTAGGTTGATGGTTCTCCTTGGTAGGACATTGGAGTGCCACCTGTGTCAGCTTCTTTGGCGGCTGAAGCAGGGGCATTCATTGCAGGCTCTACCCCAAGTCGCTGCAGTTCCACGAGTTCATCGGCCATTTGAGACATGGCAGAATCCTTACCCAAGGTCGTGTCCACAGGGGACCAGGAAAGAGAGGAAGAGCGTGATAAGCTCACAGGTTACCATGACCAGCTCAGGCAAGGGGTTGCGAGGCCGCACCTTCAGTTGAGCTTCCGCTGTGGTCAGAAGAATCCGTCTCTCTTACCAGTGCTGGAAGCGGAACCAGGCCCAGAGAAGAGAGGGGATCCTGATTTGTATCTCTAGAATGGAGATCATGGGCGAGCTCTGTCGCTGGCACTAAGGCAGGGTCAGGTACTAGTATATGATTTGGAACTTGCTCATCGTTCAGGATGGACAGAGCTTGGTACTGCTCAGTGCACACAAGTGGCACTGGCAGAGATTGAGAATCAAGTTTGGGATCTCCTGGGGGGAGATCTATTTTGGGGCCCTGGCACTGGTGCTGGGGTAGGGCCGGGCACTGAAATGAGATATGGAAATGATCATGATGGAGGGGGCCACTGCACATCGTACTCAGGTGGCACTGGCAGTGAAGGCTTACTTGAGCCTAATGAATGATTTGGAGGGATTTGGAGTCCTGTAACCTAGATAGGGACTGGAAGTCCTGTCCCAGGAGGATGTCATATCCTCCAGGAATATAGTTTGCCACTGCAAAGTTACAGATTTTAGATCTATGAGGTCTTGTGACTCTCAGCTTAACTGCAGGGAGTGTCATTTTAAATTGTTTGATACCCTCAATTGTGACAAGTTTACGTCAGTTAATGGTAGCTCCATAAGGAACTTTATCTTTCCTTATGAGGGGACATTTGTGCGCCAGAGTCATCAAATGCTTTGACCTGGCGTGCAGAGTAGCTACCTTGAGGAGGTGCCACATATATGGGACCCTTGGCTGGAGGGCCTAATGACTTGGGATTTGTAACTGCCAAGGCGATAGAGGGAGTACTTGGTTTATTACTAGGGAATTTTGCCCATTTGGGAGAATGGCCATAAACTTTGCAAGCCGTGCAATGGCTCTGGCTGTAATTTCTTCGTGGCACTGCCCCTGAGGAGGGTGCAGGCTTGTTAGTTGGTAGATTGCCGGGAGAGGGTTTCAAAGGCACTGTGGGTGGTGCCTGGTGCTTGTTTCAGCACTGCTCATTGGAATGCCCGACTTTCTTGCAGAACCCGCATACAGCGGGTTTCTGCAAGCGTCCATTCTTAGACAGAGGAGTGCCGGAGGTGAAAGAAAGAGGGCTTATTGTACATTCCCATGAGTCTTCATGGGCATGATGGGTGTCCCACATGTCAGGGAGGCTACAGCACTCTGTTAGTCTTGGGTGCCTTTTTGCATACATGGGTTGCTAGGGCAGAAGAGGTGTAATATAAAAAGTTTTCAATCTTGAAACACTCGAGGATATCCTTGGTGGTGGAGACTCCCAGGGACTCTAGCCATTTAGAGAGGGCCCTATCTGATTGATATGCCCAGTCAGACCAGGTCTGTCCTGCTTCTTCTATCTGGCCTCTCCAGCATTGTCTCTAGCATTCGGTGGTTATCTCGTTCGCCTTTGTGATCACCTGGGGCACTTCCACCCATTTCCCTTGATCCACCTCAGGAAGGGCATTGAAAGCAATTAAACCCTTTCCTCCGAGGAATTTTCCCAAGAGTAAGAAGACTTCAGCCAGAGCGAGTGGGTAGGCACTAAGGACCCTTTCTGCCCAATTGAGCCACACCTCGGGCTTGGCCTCGGCCAACTTGGGCATAAAGGTATGAACCTGAGTGAAGGTGGATGCACCAGCAGCTGGAGAGGAGCTGGCAGTGCCAAATTGGGCCATCTGTAGCTCCGGGGCCACTGCTTTTCCTCACTTTCGAGCCTATCCTTTCTTTCTTGTTCTTCCCTTGCAAGTCTATCCAGCCTATCTTGCTCTTCCTTCTTCTCCTTTCTTTCTTGTTCTTCCTTCTTCTTTCTTTCTTTCTTGTTCTCCCTTTTTCTCCTTTCTTTCTTGTTCTTCTTCCCTCTCTTTTCTTTCTTGTTCTTCCTTCATGAGTTTATCTAGTCTATCTTGCTCTTCCTTCTTCTTCTTTCTCTCTTTTTCTTCCTTTGCAAGTTTATCTAGCTTATCTTGCTATTCCTTCTTCGCCTTTCTTTTGGCCTCTCTCTCCGCCTTGGCATTGTCTATTCTCTTTGGACCCACTCCCTCAGGGCTTATCTTGACAGTCCCATGTCCTTTCCAGAGGACATATAGAACTTGAAGTCCTCATTTTGTTGGGTTCTGGATGTCCTAGACATCTTGAGATAACACTCATATGGGAATGACCCTTTAGAAAATCAATATGTCTGAAAAGGCCCAAGTTTGTTTGTGATGAACTGTTTTCAGTATTTCTAAAAGACTCAACTGGGTCATGTTGAACGAATTTTGATGTGTCTTGAAAGACATAAATTGTATTCTGTTTCACACACGGACTTGGCCAGCTATTGAGTGAATCTTAAGGCTTGGATTAGGGAGCGTTTTCCCATTCCCAAGAATTTTCTTGTATTGGTTTTGCCTCGTAGGGTGTGGATTTGTTTGCAGGGAACTGATTTTTTATCTTTGTCTCGTAGGACGTGGTTTCGGATTCACACACGGACTTGGCCACCTATTGCGTGAATCTTGAGGCTTGGTTTGGGAAGTGTTTGCCTGTTCCCGAGAATTTTCTTACATTGGTTTTGCCTCGTAGGGTGTGGATTTGTTCGCAGGGAAGTGATTTTTTATTTTTGTCTCGTAGGACGTGGTTTCAGATTCATGCATGGACTTGGCTGACTATCGCATGAATCTTAGGGTTTGGTTCAGGGAACGTTTGCCCATTCCTGAGAAGTTGGTTTTTCTTTTGATAAGAAAAATATTTTCCTTTTAGTGGAGTCCCAATACGACTTAGGTTCAGGAACCCAGTGAGCATCATAACACTCTTAGAATAATAACCCCCCCACCACAAAATTAAAAGAAAAAAAAAAAGGAAAGGACATAGCGTAAACCTTAAAAAAATAAATAATGCTTGGGGAGACACTGGGATATGAGCACAGAGGTGGGGAAAGGTTTACATACTAATACAAATTGGTGGGTTAGAGAACCAGCCATTTTAGAAGTACACTTCTATTTATTTTTATAGAAGTGATAAGTTCATCATCGAGAGACTGATAAGTTAAAATTATACTATTTGCAAGTTACACTGATAAACATTTGTTTTTTGCCAACCCTAATAAGAGCCTTTTCCTCCAATCTAATATAGGTTCACAACTTAATTCTATTATGCACGGGCGCTATTTGCCTATGTCATGTGCATACGAATTGGCCTTTCCCTATTTTTAGCCTTTCTCTCACTTGCCCTGAAGAAGGTTTGCTCAGTAACTGATAGCTCAAGGTCGTCTGGTACTCACCTGGCAACAAAGAACAATGACCAGCGTGGGAATTTTTCTGAGACTAACCCCGCTTATAGTTTATCTAGAAGCCAAAAGATAAAGTTTCTCTTATTCTTAGCCAAAATTACCCTGGGAGCAACGTGAAGGCCACGTGGTCACAGCCGGCTTTAAGCAAAATGAAAGATAACCACAAATAAACAAAAGAAAAAAAGCTCCTTACACTTATGAATGAAGTAGATGGCGATTATTAAATGGAAATGCTTTGAAATGAAACAGAATTTATCACATGCGGTGCTGTATGGAGGAATGTGTACAAATGAAAATATGAAAGACAATTATTTGCTCATGTGGGCTGAACAAATTTTATGCTTTTTGAGATTTTACTCAATAATGAGGAATTATGCGTTTGCCTAACTGATTCCTAACCTCTACAAGAAAGAGAGAGAGAGAGAGAGAGAGAGAGAGAGAGAGAGAGAGAGAGAGAGAGAGAGAGATTAAACTCTGAATTCCAGTGGTACAGAAATTTGCTGATTAACCCACATGGGATCTAAAACATGTGCCTAGATATTCCAAGACAACATATTGTCTGGATAACACAAGGAGGAAATACACGCACAGTTTCCCTTTTTTTTAATGCTTCATAATTCCCTAGCTTGCCTATGTGAAAAAACATGCAAGCCCTCATGCAGGGGCTACCAAAACTTGTGGAATGGATATTAACTCTCTCTTCTCAATTAATGGATTGCATGCACGTGCCTAATGTTTCCCTATTTCTATTTTCAATCACAATTTCACTTCCTATCCTAACACAAAATAAAAATACTCACTGTGTGGAACTCCTTGACTGTGCATATGCTGAATTTACGCAAAAGGTTCTTTTCCTTGTCTCGCACCCAGCCTAGCTTCGCTAGTCGCTGATACAGCAAGTTGCAGGGGACAAGGATTCAACCTGCAATGCGCAGATTGCGAGATCTAAGGCAAAAAGGTGGCTATTTTTATGATTTAACCTGGGGAAATGCTTATCATGAGCCAGCTATATACTCTAAATGAATGATTTCGTTACCTCTATTTTTGTATAAAATCTGACTGCTGTTGATTCAGGTGTCTTAAAAAAAAAAAGAAAAAGGGGGGAATTTATTTGAGCTGAGGGCTCTACTCACAAGGTAATTGTAAGCAAACATGTTAGGGTAAGTTTAGAATTAAGTATATTTACATGAAATTAACTATCAGAAGATGAAATGGACTAATCAGGCAGGCAAGGCATGGGAGGTGCATTATAACTGGGAAAACTTGAAGGTATATCTGTCGGGGTGATGATGCTGACACAAGGCACAGTCAAGAGAGATTCCATGGCTAACAAACCCTCTGTAAACAGAGAGGTTCACGAATTAAAAACCAGTAAGGACACAGTAAAATATGCATAGGACAAGGCGAGCACAGAGGGTGCCAAAGAAGCCTTGAACACACGATTTTACGTAATCATTTAAACACAGGCATTTACATAACACTTCCCTAACAAGGCAAGGTTGATATGGAAATACTGGCACTTAGAAATGGAAATAAGAAGTTTAGAACGAGAATTAAACAGTGTGATTGAGTGGAAGAACCTTTGCAATGGATCACTTTACGTTATAATAGAGGTGGCTTCAGCGAGGGCAATGGTGTCAGAGGAAAGACTTAGGGCTTCACTGGTAAGAATACTAAAGGTCCCTACAAGATAGGACCACGTGGTAGGGCATGGCCCTCTGAAGGGGGCAGGAATGGAAGGGGTAGATGTGTCTCACTCGCATCCAGCAATGTCTCTCTCTTGTTCCTACGGTCAGGCCCCTTATATGACTTTGGTCATGGGTCAGGAGGTCATCCACAGGTAGATGGGGTTGGTGTCATTTCCCTATTCATGTGCATCATTTATGGTCTTAATCTCTTCACAACCTAGTGATTGAGCAAAGCCTCTGGCAGACAGCATTGCATGTGCATGAGAAGAGAAATTTGAAAGGGATACACAGAGTGCGATTAGGAGATTTGGGGAGGGGCCAATATTCCCTTCGCCCTTCCTTGTCAGGCAGTATCAGAATGCACTGTTGTATGTTCCAGCTTTAAATTAAGCATTTTGTGGCTGGCATGCTTAGGAAGATATAACAATATATATAAAATCGTTAACCACTCTATCCCTACTGTTAATTTAAAGCTAATACCAAGAATACTTTTAATTCCGAGCTCTTTATTTATATTTGAAGAAAATGTCAGCCCTTTAATGAGCTCTGGTGCAATCTAAATATTGTATTACCCCAAACGTGACTTAGGGTGGTTTCTAAATGTTAGAACAAATTCTCTTAGGGTTGTTAGCTAATATAAGAGAACATGTGAACATATGTAACTACGAGATAGTTAGTTAGTTATAAATGATTTGTTTAACCAGACCTCTGAACTCTTTTAGGGTTCTTCTCGGGCTGGGAATCTTAGATATGGGAATTTTTAAATATTGGAAAGAGCCTCGAACGACCAACTCCTCACAGTTCTTGAACCTTTGTTTATTAAACAGATTGTTCCCAGTCCTCTGCCACTACTGTAAACCTGTCGTGAAGTTTCTTTGGAGACCAAAGTGCCCTTGTCAGCTATGAGACTTTCCTTCTAATTATACTGGTTTGACCCCTCTTCTTATATTGAAAAGTACATATTTTTTTATTAAATGGATTCGTACTTTTATTTGTGTCCGAGTCGGTTCATTGTAAATTTTGTCTTATTTAATTTGAAAATGGAACGACTGTTATCAAGAAACGTTGGTGAATTGAAATAAAGTACACCTAATTACACGAAGCATCGATCCTGCTGCCACTGTTGAAACTGACCCAGCTTTTAGCAACTACGTGGTTCTCTCTCTCTCTCTCTCTCTCTCTCTCTCTCTCTCTCTCTCTCTCTCTCTCTCTCTATATATATATATATATATATATATATATATATATATATATATATATATATATATATATATATATATATATATATATATATATATATATATATATATATATAGATAGATAGATAGATAAAATTGAAGACATTATTCAAACACACACTGACATATACATACACACACACACACAAGCAACATATATATATATATATATATATATATATATATATATATATATATATATATATATATATATATATATATATATATATATATATATATATATATATATATATATATAATATATCTATATATATATATGTGTGTTTGAATAATGTCTTCAGTTATTGGTACATTTACCAATGTAATATCTTGGTGATTAGTTTTTTCACAATCATTTTTAATTCATGTTCATTTTCGTAAACTTTGCAGAACTGGATTAATTCCCCTTTAACCTATGGTACATACCATGCTACCAAAAATTTCTTTCTGGTAGTTTATATCCACACCATAGGCATTTCTTATTTTACATCTCCATACGTTCCACTGAAATTCATCAAATCAAACCAGTCATTTGCTTAATCTATGAAAGCAGCTGTCACCAGCCAGTTTTGGGATGAGATTAAACCTTTTCCTCCTAGAAACTTTACAGCATTGGCACATGTTTTGGACATTAACTGAACAGCATACTTTACACGTTGCCTCTGAGTTCCTGACACATTAAGGTGATTTTGAGTCAGTTTTTGTGTTAAATTGTATTCATTTGTTGTTTTATCCATCATTTCTTGTATAAAAGCAGATGAAATAAAATCTCCCTTTTCTGTGTTAAATACATGCTCCGAAACACTATTAATTATTAGCGTAATCGTGTGAGGCGCATCAGCAAATATAAATACACTCCGCTCTGGCACAAGAATTTTTAAAAGAAACTTTTTAAAATTCACTGTCTAGGAACTCTAAAGAAACTTATACCCTGCCCTTTGGTGTTATCCTTTCGGTTATTACAACCGAAAACTGAGCAATTATTCGGCATTGGGAACCAAGAACCGTTTTGCTTCCACGTGCTATCTCAAATAATAGTTGACTGACTCGGTCACTTAGCAAAGGCAGTCATAACGCCTAGGCAAGACGGGCGTCAGTGATATCATATTTTGCTACTGCTCACGAGTGTTAGGTCTGTTTATCTAGATCTTGGTGAATATACCTTATGTCACTGATTTTTTGCAATAGCAGATATTTTTATGCATTCCTTAATCCTTAAAAATTAAAATATTTTGATTATCAGAAATGTGTTTGGTTTTTGATTGAAAGTAAATGTTTTCTATCAAACAAGAAAGTCTTCCATCTGCGCCTAGGTGATATCTTCAGTTCTAAAGTGTAATGACAATTTTTGTAGATAACAAACGTTCATTTCTTAAACAAACGGAGTGGAAGATATGATTAATGAAAGGTGGCAAGTACACGGTTGACTTACATCCATGTTGATGTCATAACACCACTGGAATTTTTAAGGACTTAGTTTTTTACGACTCTTGTTAAGCAGCAGCAAAAATTATTCCCGCACCTTCTGAACTCTGACCCAGCTCTGAGGCAGTTCTCACGTTATTCCATGATGACTCTAAACAGCCACAAGGAATATGAGTGCATGCTTCCGTTTGACCTGTTTTAATATAGTAAAAATGCCAATTATGTTTAATTCTTTTACTCAGTTATATTGTTATTAAAAAGGATAAGTTTACAGCCTTCACCAACTCAACGCAGATTTCTTTGATACAATAAGAATATAATAACACTAAACGTTAACGTCTAGCTAAGACTGAACACTCCTTCTCGTAATAACTCCGATGAATGAGCAGTTTTCCCATTCCTTAATTGTTAATACTATAGAAATGCACAAACATTTCCGTATATAATATAGTTGCATACGGGGTTAAGAAGGAAAGGGAAGATTCCAAATAAAGGTTTTGATAATCAGAGTGCATTTTATACATGACAAAGTATTATTAACTTATTATTACCTAAATATCATAGCCTTTATGCTCTTTATAGCTTTTACACTACTAACAATAGCACAAAGTTCAATAACATACCAAAGGACAAATGTTCATACGTTTAAGTGGTCAACACTGGTAAAATCGTTGTGCTGTTACCGTAACACCGTCAGATACCCGATTGGTGAGGGGATTAGCCAAAACTACACAGCAGAGGACATTGACAGATAGTGATAATATCTAAAAAGTACTACACCCACTTCCTTGTCATGTCAAGCTACTTAAATCAAGCTTTATTGCTCTAAACATTTTGTTAGGAAATGAGCTGAGGTGAGTGGAATAAAAAATGAAACGATGAAATTATAACTTTGATGAAAATGTCGTGTATATTCAGCATTCCATTTTGGAAATATATTATTTTTAATGAAAACTCCACTTTACGGAATCCGATACAATACTTAAGAACGAGCAAGTTATTTAAGTGATTTCGTAGCATTCAATTCCAGTTCCCTCTTTTTCTCATTTCATTTTAATTCAATCTTTATTCCTGTGAACCTTATCTGTATGTGCGTGCATGTGTGCGAGTCTCTCTTGTTGTTAGGTTTCATGTATCCTATTGTAATTTTATTCTCGTTCAGTGGTTCTACAATGTTCATTCTTATCTGGCGATATCCAAGTCACAGAATAACGCTGGCAGTAGGTTTAGGTAAATGTCATTAAAATCCCCCGAAGGTTTTGTAATACCTAGAGAACAGAAACCTAAATGAACCTTAATTAGCAAGCAACTTGAAAGGGAGATGAAAGAGACTGTTGGCCGCTGTCAGTGTCATGGAATACCTTACGGCACTGATTAAGAGCCAAGTCGATAATTGGCTAATTAAATCCTCCAATGCAGATGTCTTTCGCCTTAGTTGCCAAGCAAGACTAAAAGGCCATGGGGGAATAAAGCCGCCTAGTGATGTAAATTAAGAACCTAACTATAATTACTTCAAATTAACATAAAAAGATATTCAGAGTTATGTAATAAAAGTGCACATTCAGTGTTGTAACGTTAAACGCAAACGAACACTCGAATAACAATATTTTTTTAAGCTGAAATCATATGGAAATATATACACAAAAAGATAACGGAAAACAAATGATCTTGTTTTGTCCAAAATTGTACATAGTTATCTTGAATGCAGCTGCGAAAGATTACTTAGCGTAATTATAAATGGTTTGACTGCAGCTTTCCTCACGGCCCGAATACCACAGCCGGAAGAACATTGAGAATAATGTTTGCGCGAGATTTCGCACACGACGTTGGTTTTAAGGAACCGCTCCCCTGTAAACCAACGCCTATACTGTATTTGGGGAGAGTGAGTAGGTTTCTGTTTGTCTGATTAAATTAGATTAAATCGTCTAGTATTTTTATACATAGGTCTTAATAATAAATAGTATCACAGATGTATTACTATTTATTTTTAAGAGGAAAAGGATGCCCATATATTAAAAATGAAGGTAAACAAAAAGTGTTTTGGTAATTTTTTTTTGTTTTTTGTTTTCTCAAAAAGATAGTTCAAAATATGAGGCAAAGAATATTTATGCAGCTGAATACAAATTTAGTTGATATTGCGAAAACTTAATTGAAATCGTAGCCTCAAAACGTTGCTAATTCTTCGACAGAAAATTGTAACAATGGAAAAAAATACTCGTAAATGAGAGATTATAAAAATAAGGAAGAAATAAATAATGAGGTAGAAGTTTAAAGGCTTTAAGAAACAATGAATATAATTCGTAAAATTTCTGGGCATTTTGAAGAGGATTACTTACTAATGCACATTGTGAAGAAAAGAAATAGCTAAGAACTATGGCGTTGTATAGGTATTGGCCGTTTCATTTTAGGACTACAAACTTATGAGTGGGAGGTGGTTGAAATGACGGATTCAGTATTATTATTATTATTATTATTATTATTATTATTATTATTATTATTATTATTATTATTATTATTATTATTATTATTATTATAAAAACAGGATGACCTTTTTTCCACTAACGATTTCTATCATGCGAAGCATTCCTCTTTAAATGTTTAATTTCTTATCAAAGATTCAGTTAGTGATTATTCGCCAGTCATTTCGGACATTTCGCAGTACAGATGTTTGTAAAGTGGGGTTGTACGTACTATAACATCAACGTAACTGCCAGGCATTAAATCGTGTTTGTATTGCGGCTTGAGAATTCAAACTCGCATACTAACGGTTTGTCAACAAACAGAATTTCTACATGCAACCCTTTGTTAATATAAAGAGTAGAGAGAGAGAGAGAGAGAGAGAGAGAGAGAGAGAGAGAGAGAGAGAGAGAGAGAGAGATCATCTAGCATTTACAATAAATCCAGTACAATAAATCTCCCATCTCCTTTATCATCGAGGAAAATAGTGAGTACACACACACACACACACACACACACACACACACACACATATATATATATATATATATATATAATATATATATATATATATATATATATATATATATATATATATATATATATATATATATATATGTATATATATATATATATATATATATATATATATATATATATATATATATATATATATATATATATATATATATGAATATAAAAGGCCCATAAAACACTATTATTTGAACGTTGCAACCATATATTTCGAGCACTTCCTTCTGTGCTCCTGCTCACTGGCAAATGTGAACAGATGAAATGTTACAAGAATATACTATATATACAAAGAATATGTAGGTGTGGCAGTAAGTCTCCGATGGTATGCAAGATCGTTTCCCAAGAAGGAGGGTAATTAAATAATTCCTGGTGGTTTTTGGCCTCATTAACTCCCGTCACACGCATACCATCGGAGACTTACTGCCACACCTACATATGCTTTGTATATATACTCTTGTAACATTCCATCTGTACATATTTTAGCAGTGAACAGGGGCACAGAAGCAAGTGCTTGAAATATATGGTTGCAACGTTCAAATAGTGTTTTATGGGCCTTTTATCTTTATATCATACTGTGGTATTACAGTAAAAGACATTTATATATACAGTATATATTATATATATATATATATATATATATATATATATATATATATATATATATATATATGTGTGTGTGTGTGTGTGTGTGTGTATACATAAGTATATATGTATATATATATATATATATATATATATATATATATATATATATATATATATATATATATATATATATATATATATATATATATATATATATATATATATAAACTTTTAGCTAGCTAATTGCTGGCCCTTGAAAAGGTGTATCCGGTGCAGGTGGCCTTTATGTTGACGTTGGTGTTTTCCGCAATTTGATACAGTGGGTATCTGACACGTCCATTTGTGCCATCTGATCATGGCCAAGATGCATGGAGACAGGTGACAGATTGATGGAAGCTTTGTGATATCTGTGGGGTCTGAAGGCAGAATTCTTCGAACATTGAACCCGTTGGTGTCGTCACACTTCAAGAGAGGGGTTATTAAGTGCGTGTGTGCATATTTGTAATCTCTAATGTGCATATTGTAAAGCAAACTATACAATGGGTCTTCACTTCGATTTGTGGCTGGTCTGATTCACTCTTTGAGCTGTGTTAGTGACTAAGAAAAGACACTGTGAGGAACGGTTTTCACGGCCATAGAATGTGAGTAAGATAACTCATTAACACTTGTATTTTTTCAGACATTATGTGGAATGCCCATTTTGCATTGCAGTGAAACTCCTCTGTTCTACATTATGCATTTTTCCGTTTTGTTCTTCATTTTGCATTTTTCTGTTTAAGTGTCTATTTTTTTATACACCATTTCAGTTGTTAATATATATGTTCCTTTCAACAGGAATTTTGGGTTTATCCTGTGAGGACGAATATTTTGGAAGTGGTGTTCTTTTAACATACTATATGACATTTATTTTGGTCTAGAATAATTATGACCACTAGTGTTATATGGTCTAGAATCATTAGTTCGATTGATTGTGAGCCTGAGTTTCTTCTAGTTATGACTTCCATTTTTATGGGGTATGAGACACTCCATTTCATGGCTGTAGCTTTTGCTGAAATACCTTCGTTAAACTTGCAAGTAAAGTCTAGTTTTGTATCTCGGCATTTCATTCCAGTAGGCCTTTGTTTTAGGACAGATACAGTGAGAGGAGTCGACGAGAGATAAAGAATGTGCTGACTCAATGCTGGTCATTGCTATCAGAAAATCTGAGGGATGTAAGATGATAGGACGCTGTTCTTAAAACAGATGAAGTAAGACCCTATTTGACCTTGTTGAAGGGCATAATGGTGTGGCGGCAGTGGTAATAGATAGGAGGAGATAGTCAAGTAGATAAATAGATAGGTAATAGGTTACACTTCCGAAGACACATAACTTTTTAGTAGTTATTATACTGGTATTTGCATCTCCGAATAGGGATTTGGATGGTTCAGCAATTCGGTTTAGGTAAGTGTTGTGAAAGGCACTCTGTTCAGTCTCTCTCGAGCGCGGGTGTCTGTGTGTGTTTAATAATGCGTGACGGGACACAAGGTTTTGGTGCGTTTATAGATATTTCTGGACTTTGGTTCATATCAGGGAATGTTTGGAGAAGAGGATTGTGTGCGCATTCTGTTTACTTGCAGTATCTTGACCGCTTGTTTGGGGTAAAACACGCGAAAACGCGCAAGTGTTTCTCTCTCTCTCTCTCTCTCTCTCTCTCTTTGGTGGAAGGATTTCGCACCGTGGCTGGTTAAAGGGGGCAGATGGAATATTGTTGTTTGATTGCAGCACTGCAACTAATATCAGGCGTTGGCGGTAATGACGTCATCCCCTGAGTGACATGGCGATGCCATTAGTTTGGGCGGAGTTTCTCACCATTCTTTATGAAGCCTCATGTGAATTTTGGGCGCGGTTTATGTTTTTTTTTTTTTTTTTAGCAATCAGCTGTTCGCATCGGCGTTTAGGGTTTAATAAGGGGATTATTTAATTATTGTATTATCTCTGGGGGACTTTGATTATTGGGAAATAATTTATTTGACGGGTGTTAGGTTACTGTGAATAAATATTTCTTACTTGAGTGTGTGTACATTTCTTAGGTTTTAAACTGTGTTTTTTTCATAGTTACATGCGCACGTGTTTTATGTTGGGTACATACTCGTACATGCGTACATGCAAAGGGGGAAGCTGTTGCTGTAAGCTTACTCGGCAATTTTTGCCTTGACGACTGGAAAGGCGGACTCGTCTCTGAGGTTTTCCACTCAACGGTTTTTTCTGTGTGCTTAAGCAGATCAGGGATGTGTTGGGGGGATAGGGGGGAGATATTGCACTAAAGGGAGGGGAACAAATTCTTTTCCTCTCTCTCTCTCTCTCTTCCGTTTGCTCGAGCCCTTTTTTCTTTAGGCTAGGGTAGACTTCCATTCTCTTTACTTGAGGGTGGACGGAGATTTTTTTTTTTTTTTTTTTTTTTGCCCTTGAATACTCAATGTTCATCTTCAACTATTTTGCAGTCAGCTGTGCACTCAGCCCGCCTGTTTTTTTGTTTTTGTTTTTCCCTTGGGTTTTGATTTAATAGTGAGTTTAATTAGTACTTTCTTTTGATTTGGGGGCGTTAATTGTTAGAGTAAAGGGAATTAACATTGTGGGTTTCTTCCTGTGTGGGAATTTTTCAGGGAAAATTTTTTTTCTTGTATTTTTTCTTAAAGGGCTTTCCTTCCGCAGGACTTGGGAAATTTTGCATTTGTGATTAACCAAGAATGAGTTAATGGATTTATTTACAAAGAGGAAAGCTGCAAAAATTGCTAGGAGAGTTAGTGATCAGAGATTCCTTAGGTCAGCCTATGGTTGTGTAGGGCACGGAGATTCAGTCCGCAATTTGAAGGTTTTTGTTGAATTTTGGAAGAGACAGAGGTCGATGGTTGGGTGGAGTTCTCAGGCCCCACGGGTTCATTGCTTAAATTGTAATATGCAGGGACACATTAAGAGATTTTGCTGTTTTAAATATTATGGCGGTTGTAGGAGGTAAATGGTCACCCTTGGCAGCCTTGTTCGTCTCTGAGACTGTATAATGGTAGGCCTACATTTCAGAATTTTGGTAGCTCAGGTAGAAAAGCCCTCAAGGGGCGTTTTCAAGGGACCTAGTGATCGGCGAGCATTGTCAAAAGACCGATCAGTTATAAAGGAAAACTGGATGGGTATTTCTTGTGATATAGGACTTCTGGGGGAACCCTCAGAGGCGAAGCCAGTGGTAAAAGAGTCTGTGCATGGGGTCAATGTAAGTATATTTATTGATACAGGCGCTTCTGTTTATTTGATGAATTATGAGTTGTTCTGATCGATGTTTCCGATCGTTCATTGAGACCTTAAAGAGACAGTATGTGATATTCAAGCAAACAGGTTACAGGTTTTGCGATACGTGGATGTGGATTTATCTCTTAGGGGTAGAACTTTTACAGAACCATTTTTGGATATATAAGGGCCTGCTTTGAGGAATACTTTGTTACTGGATCATCCAGTGTGTTGGAGACGAAAAATCTCAATTTATACAGGGGTATGTGGTATAACTGTTGGAGTACCTGGTGTTTTTGTGGCTTATGAGGGGAAGGATGTGAGTATAGTGGATGATGATTGGTTTAAATATGTAAATATAAAATCAATATGAAATGACCAGGATCATATCATTAAACTTTGCATTTTTAAGTGAAAAGGTAGAGATGGAAAAAATGCATTTTCAATATTTAATAAATTTAAATTTAAATGGTTAGACATTTATGAATACATATAATTTAAAATGAAATAAATTTCACTGTAGCAGCTGGTGGTGGAATGACGTAAACGAGTCCTCGAATGATTAAGAATGTCAAGCGAGGACGAAGAAATGCACTTTTGTACGAGAGATTAAGGTTCACAACTGCGAGGGCTTAACCTTCTTCCTTTCACTCATCCGCTAAAAAATACAAAGTAAAGGAGAATCAACCACGGGAAAAATCAGAACAAAAGATACAACACTAACAAAAAGTAACTAAAATAAACCAACAAAAAATCAACACGAATCAAAATATCAATTACTGCAATCGCATGACTAAAATCTACAATTTTCATATAAATCAATAAAATCTTGAAATCAACGAATCACCGAAAACAGCAATTAACTAATCACGAAAATCACCTTACGTAAATATTTGCTTAAATCAACACTAAATCACAAAAGCTCTCAAATTATCAGTAAAACAAATAGCAAATTCAACGAGTAGTCAAATACCCAAGAAATAAAATTATAGACTGCATTGAAATCATAGGTTCAATCTAGCAAGAATTTAATAAATTAAAATACTTGAAATTATTTTCAAAACACTGGCATATAGAATATGTGACGCAAGAACAAGCATTAAAGCCCCTTATGCTTACCCTGTTGCGATAACAGTTCTGGCGAGTGTGGAAAAAATCATTCAATAGACGATCATCGCTAAGCAGCGTCCGGATCCCATCCTCGATGAATTAGTGTGTAATTATGTCCATGTTAGAGGAAAAATCCATAGTAATTAATCCAGCACTAAATACGGTAGAAATCCAGGACGGAGTCATAAATCCAGCGTGAGTGTGTAAATCCTTAAATCCACTTAAATAACGAGAGAGAGGGAAAGAGCTGCTCCTCGTCACTCCCGTATGAGGTTATGCTGAAGACTGCTTAACTGTGTGAAAAAAACTTCACAAAAACATCAGCGGCAGGCAGATATAACTACTGTAAAGTAGTTACTATTTAAAAGCAAAGGGGCAATTAGCGACACTTCTGTATGCCAAATGTATAAATACTGAACTATTCAAATTAATAATTTGAAGTTTTTTCAATCTGCCCCCATGGATTTAAATTTAAATTTTTATACAAGACCAGATTGAGCTAGCTGCTTATTCTTCTCAGAACAAATCAAAGCAGCCCCCCGTTGAATTCTTGCAATATTGTCATTAGAAACAACATTAGAATCACTCTGAGGTACAAGATTTAAATCTGACTGATCAATATGAGAATCACTTAACCCATCACCTTTAACCAAAAGAATAACAGACGATATATCCCTAAAGACAACACTTTTATTACCCTTGACCAATTGTACTTGAACAGCCTCACCAAGAGAATTATAAATAACATCAAGAACTCTAGCTAAAGGGTAATTGGGAGCCTTAACCATTGAATCCTTTATCAAAACTATGTCACTTTGAGATTTTAACGTGCTCTCTAGGGTAATATTTATCTCTGTATTTAGTTGCCTGATCTTGCAATCCAAATAAAAATTCATTGTGATAACTATTACGCAATTTCTCTTTAATATGAATTAAACGCTGAAAGTCCTTACCCAAATCAGAAGAGTCATAATCATCAAGTTGACCTTCGTGATATATACATTCCATAACCTGTGTATCATATCCAAACTTTAAAAACTCTGGTGACAGCACCTGAAAATCATCATTCACATTCTGTTCCCTCAATGCGCCAAGTTCAGAAATGGGTTTCTTATTAGCGTAACATATGCATTGTTTAATTACATGAGAAAATTCCAGAAAATCTAGAATATTATTATGGATTGCTCCCTGTATTAACTTTCTTACCAGACCAACTCCGGACTCTATGATACCTCCAATACCACGATTCAGAGAACCACGAGGATACTGTGAAAATTCAGTGACATCGACACCCCTCTGATTGAAGAATTCCTGCACCTCACTTGCCTTCAGACATTCCTCAATCCATGTGAATGCACCACCAAGATTTGAGCCAGAATCTGAAAATACTTTGTTAGGCAAACCATAGCTGTAAACATGATTTTGAAAAGCCAATAAAAATCCTTTAGAATCAGCTGAAGTCACTATTTCAACATTAATCATGTTAGACCAAATACATTTAAAGATTACCCCATAGGTTTTAACTTTGTCACTTCCATACCTTGTGAAATATGGCCCAAAGTAATCAATGAAACATACAGAAAAAAACCTCTTTATGGGATTCACATTCCATTCTCTATAGTCATTAGCATTAACTTTAACTGGTCTATTATTAAAACGTTTACAGTGGTAACATTCATTCACAACCTTCTTAACTGTTGAAAATCCCTTAAGCAGAAAAAAAATGCGGTTTCAATTTATGTAGCACATAGTAAGTACCTGAGTGATTAAACTTCAAGTGAGTGTCCAATATCAGTATTCTACCGAAATCACTATTATTACTAATGAGTATTGGAGTTCTCGACATCATACCTTTAGACATCTTTCCCATCTTACATTTTACTCTAAGAATACCATCAGAGTCACAAAATACATTCATTCTACTAACTAGCTCAGGAATAGACTTTTTGCTTTCCGTTTTGAAGTGAAAAAATCATGTAAATCTGGAAAGCATTTCTGTTGATCAAGCTTTAGCAAATCATTACTGCATTTTTGGTAGCTTGCATCTAATAAGGCAATTGACTGCTGGCTCTTAGAATTTATTCTTAATCTTATATTGTTTATGAAAAGCTTAACTTTCATTAGTACTTTAACCGCTTTGTCAAGTGAAGAATACTTAGTTATATCAACAACTGTACCAACTGACATATCTTCAACATTTGCCTTATTTACAACCAGCTTGGGTATATCCACATCATTAATCATGCCTGGATTAGGAATTACAAGCCATTCCAGTAAACTTAAATCTTCCCGTAACATCTCGGGTCCGGTCAAGTAACAAGAGTTTCTCAACTTTGAGAAAGATACTAATCTAGTAGTGAAATCTGCAGCATTTTCATTTGATCCTACGTGAGCTAACTTCACCGAGTGTATAGACTTACAGAGGTCGACAATATTTGTGATTTTATTATTCACATATACACTTCTCTTTTGAAGCTTTGTTCTCAAGTTCTCATAATCAGCTAGCCAACTCAAGGCAATCGTAGAATCTGAAAACAACATTATGTCATTAACTGCAATAGGCACAATACAAGAAGTGAGCATTTTATACAGCTCAAAAGCCCTTTGCAATGCATACTCTACTGCAGTGAGTTCGAGTACAGGCATAGTTCGCCCTTGCAGATTTTTATTCAGAATCTTATTATGGGCAGATACGAAGGATACCAACTTTGAATCTCTCCTCCTGCAAGTAAATAACACATCCAATAAAGTTTTTACTCGCATCACTCATTACAATTATATCAAAAGTAGACTTTCTGCTACCCATATATCTTGGTATCTCTAGCCTTTCACCATTATTGAATTGTGAAGCTATGTTTCTCCATTCATTTAGCTGAGCACCATGAAGAGTAGTATCCCATTTATCTACATAATCCGACTGTAATTGCCTGAGGAAAATCTTACATCTGTTTAAAACAGGCAAGTTAGCATTATTCAAATCAAATATACTCATTACTGAACTCAAAATCTGCCTAGGAGTATCAGCTTCAACATTTAATTTTACACATTTGGCCTTTAGTACATCATTATATCTGTCCCAGCACATGCCAAGAATTTTAACCTCTTGTGGAGTCTCTGTGCCAACTTTACAGTCAATCTCATACTGAAATTGAGAATAATTAGTAACATACTGCTGCAATGGAAATTTATGCTGCTCAAATATTGTACTGGCTTCCCTGTGAACCATTTCAACTTCATCTTCATCTGCGCAGCCAATCAGAAAATTATCAACATAACTGCCTTGGTAGATTCTTTTTTTCAATTCTTGAATTTCTTCAGCATCACCTTCTGTCTCCAATATTAGCATATTATAAAGACTGCACTGCAACAGATATGGAGAAACAGACATCCCAAATATTACTCGCTTTGAGCGATACACAACTGGTGTAAAATCTCTGGATTCAACATCCTTAAACCAATAAAAGAGAAATTTTGAGGAATTCTCATCATCAATGGCCAATCTGTGAAAGGCTTTTGAAATATCAAATCCAAGTACAAACTTGTCAAACCTCATCATGGTCAATGCATCACTTATTTTAAAATTCTTGTTGTAACCTGGGTGAATACATTGATTCAGACTAATGCCTTTACTACCATCAGGTCTCTTTTCTGCAAGATTCGCCATGTAAATAACTCTTACTTTCGTAGTATCTCTTTCTTCTTTAATTACAGGACTGTGGCTAATGAAGAAATATTTTGAAATTTCCTTTTATATTCTTCAAAATCTTCAACTTTCTCAATGATTCCCAAATCAATTTGTGACTGGAAAACTTCATCAACTCGCTTTAGAACATTACTGTTCATGTATTTCTTCTTCAGACTGCACAGAACCTTGAAAGCAAGTCTCTCATTTGATCCAAGAAGATCTTTATATCTAGTCAACCAAGGAATTGGTACAACATAACGTCTTTCAGAATCTCTGGAAATGTTGCATAAAATAAAATCCGTCACTTCTTGCTCAGTTTCATTAGTAACACATTCAATAGAATTTTCTTCTTCCATATTTATGAATATCTTACAATTATGACCCAACTGAGAATAATCCGCAACCTCTGCTATATCTGGCATGCTTTCAAAATTACATATTCCATCAAGTGTTGGCACTTCATAGTCAAATCCATCAGAATCAATCTCCATAGTGCCAATGCATGAAGTAGTAGATTCTATTTCTTCAGAAATCTTCCTATCAGACATCAAAGATGTATCTACTGCATCGGAAAGATTCGTTATCCAGTCAGAAATAGAACCAATCAATATTAGTTTATCATCAACTCTGTAAAAGAAGTCAGTCTGTCTTTTGACCTAGTACTCCACTCTCCATGCTCATCACACAATGCCAATCCTTTGCACCTATCAGTAGCTTTATATCATCAATGTCATGAATTTTGTTTACACCATTAAATTTATCATAAGCAACCTCTTTACCACTCTGCCTTAGCAGTTCTATTAATTTAGACATATGAGGAGCTTTCATCTGAATTTTAATCTTAGGAATACAAATGCAAGTAATTTCATAACTTACATCACCAATCTTAAAAGGAAAACTCACTGACCTGGTACAAATCTTTTGATTAGTATTAATCCCCTTGATAATCAAATGTATCTTAGGATCTACTACCTTTAAGTTCAAGAAATCTGCTAAACTTTCCTCAATAAAGGAATTCTGGCTACCTGAATCCAAAACTGTATCCACTTTTACGCGATCATGTTCAGTTGTCACTGTTAGTAATGGTAATAAAGAATCAACAATATCCAAATGACTGGATGCTGTAACAGTTGATGGAATTTCATTAACACTCTCGACAACATTAACCACCTTTGTGGTAGTTTGTTTACTATTACTAGAATCTGTTGGCTTTGAGCTACACAAAAAACTCCAGTGTTTACCCTTTTTGCATTTGAAGCATACACCTGATGTTTGAAATTTGCACCCATTACTATTATGACCTGCTTTTAAGCATTTAAAGCACTTGTGCAATTCTTTCAATCGCTTTATTTTATCAGATACTTCCAAGTACTTTGTACAACTGGCAATTTTGTGATCTTTAGCATTACAAAGCATACATGTACTCCTTGTTAAACTAGTATTCAAACTAGTAGCCAATACTGCGGTCTTACATGGACTTCCTTTATTAGTGTTTAATTGAGCGTTATATCTGCTGCAAGCTTCCAAAAATTTACCAGTGACATCATCTAAAGTAGGATGAGACTTATTTGTGATCGCAACTATGATATCTTGAAATTTAGTAGGCAGTGAAGACCACACAAAATAAAGCATAACAGTGTCCAAATCAATAGCATTGTCTTTCACTGCATCAATCAGCTTCTTAATATGAGCATAAAAAATATATGGATCATCCTTGCCCCAAACAAACCTCAAGTCAGTTAACTCTTTAATGAGGACAAACTTCTGAGGCATTTCATCAGCAAATGCTGCGATCAAAATTTGTTTAGCCTGACCAAAAGTTTGCTGGGACACATTTATGGAACTAATCATAGCCTGTGCTCTACCATGACATTGCTGCTCAAGTAAATTATACCTCTCGACTTCATTTAAATTATACGGAGCAGTCAAGTGTTCAAAAACTTCAAAGAATCGCTTGCATGTAAATTTATCTTCCTTAGAATCTGCAAAATACTGAGGCAAATTCAACTTGGGCAAATCAATTCTAGTTCTGCAAGGAGTTTTATTATCAATCTGTAAGGAGAGATTATCAAGTCTAGATTGCATTTTGTTTGACAGTAATTTAATTTTACGATAATATTCCTCACATTCAGAATCCTGCCTATCCAAATCCTCCTGCGGAACTAAGGAGTCCAGTCTAACTTTGCTCAAAATCAAATCATCTAAGCTCTGCAATCTTTGACTGTACTTACTCAGAAAACTCAACTCTGTTTGCAATTCAGCTTTATCCAAAGAATCAACAGCATTACACAATTTAGTATACAATACACTAACCTTACGGCGTATAGTAGTACGTTCACGCTTTTCCGATTCCGCCATCTTTAACTAATAGACAACACACCACACATAAATCAACTTTCAAATAAAAAACTAACACGTATAACGCGAGAGGAGGGGGACCCGGACACCGCCCAACTAGACACGACCAACATTCCACACCAGTGCTTAAAAATATTAATCCAAAAGTTCGAAGGACCAAGCGGAAAAAGGGGGTGGTTTAAATATGTAAATATAAAATCAATATGAAATGACCAGGATCATATCATTAAACTTTGCATTTTTAAGTGAAAAGGTAGAGATGGAAAAAATGCATTTTAAATATTTAATAAATTTAAATTTAAATGGTTAGACATTTATGAATACATATAATTTAAAATGAAATAAATTTCACTGTAGCAGCTGGTGGTGGAATGACGCAAACGAGTCCTCGAATGATTAAGAATGTCAAGCGAGGACGAAGAAATGCACTTTTGTACGAGAGATTAAGGTTCACAACTGCGAGGGCTCAACCTTCTTCCTTTCACTCATCCGCTAAAAAATACAAAGTAAAGGAGAATCAACCACGGGAAAAATCAGAACAAAAGATACAACACTAACAAAAAGTAACTAAAATAAACCAACAAAAAATCAACACGAATCAAAATATCAATTACTGCAATCGCATGACTAAAATCTACAATTTTCATATAAATCAATAAAATCTTGAAATCAACGAATCACCGAAAACAGCAATTAACTAATCACGAAAATCACCTTACGTAAATATTTGCTTAAATCAACACTAAATCACAAAAGCTCTCAAATTATCAGTAAAACAAATAGCAAATTCAACGAGTAGTCAAATACCTAAGAAATAAAATTATAGACTGCATTGAAATCATAGGTTCAATCTAGCAAGAATTTAATAAATTAAAATACTTGAAATTATTTTCAAAACACTGGCATATAGAATATGTGACGCAAGAACAAGCATTAAAGCCCCTTATGCTTACCCTGTTGCGATAACAGTTCTGGCGAGTGTGGAAAAAATCATTCAATAGACGATCATCGCTAAGCAGCGTCCGGATCCCATCCTCGATGAATTAGTGTGTAATTATGTCCATGTTAGAGGAAAAATCCATAGTAATTAATCCAGCACTAAATACGGTAGAAATCCAGGACGGAGTCATAAATCCAGCGTGAGTGTGTAAATCCTTAAATCCACTTAAATAACGAGAGAGAGGGAAAGAGAGCTGCTCCTCGTCACTCCCGTATGAGGTTATGCTGAAGACTGCTTAACTGTGTGAAAAAAACTTCACAAAAACATCAGCGGCAGGCAGATATAACTACTGTAAAGTAGTTACTATTTAAAAGCAAAGGGGCAATTAGCGACACTTCTGTATGCCAAATGTATAAATACTGAACTATTCAAATTAATAATTTGAAGTTTTGGAATTATCAGAAGTACATATGCAATCGACTTTCTTGACTGGGTCAATGAGGATAATTCAGTTGTTACTATCGGGGATTTTTGTAGTTTTTCAGAAACAGATTTACAGTCTAGGAGGTAGGTTTTTCAAGATCATTTAGCCAATGCTGATTGTTAAAAAATATGTTGGGGTGTGGAAGATGTTCAGACTGAGTTTGCAGACATAGTCGTACTTAAAGGGGTAAGTTAGGACAAGACTAAGCCTATTTTTGTTCCTTCCTATAGGATTCATTTTAAGATTAGAGAACAGGTAGAGCAAGAGGTAAATAAGTGGGAGGAGGAAGGCATTGTTAAACCCAGTTCCTCGCCTTTTAAATTCCTGTTGTTAGCAGTGCCTAAGAAGGATGGCTCAGTCCGAGTTTGTGTGGACTTTAGGAAGTTGAACAAGAAAACCATTCCTGATCGTTACCCTGTGGCGTGTTTGCCAGATTTATTTGTTGAGATTGGGGCCAAGAATATTTATTCTTCAATTGACCTGATGCAAAGGTGCCTGCAAGTACCGCTTAGTGAGGAGAGGTGAGAGTACACGGCTTTCTCTTTGCCAAAGGGGCATTATGAGTTCACATGGATGCCGTTTGGTTTACCAGTTAGTCCTATGACGTTTACTAGGCTAATGAATTCAGCTTTGCATGGCTTGTTAGGGAAATGTATATTCCTCTACATTGACGATATAATAGCTGCCACTGATTCGGTAGAGGAACATTTAGAGGTTCTTAGGGAGGTTTTTAGGAGGCTTAAGTTAGCGGGTTAGAAGATAAAGTTAGCTAAGTGTAATTTTCTAAAGAGGCAGATAGTATATTTGAGTCATGTCATTTCGAAGCAGTGTGTTAAAGTGAATGATGATAAAGTTAGGGGCAATTGTGAATTTTGCTACTCCCAAGAATAAGAAACAGATTCGATCATTCTTAATCATGGCTAGATTTTCTGTAGGTTTGTGAAGGTTTTTTTTTTTATTCTAGCGTCTCCCTTGACAGATGTCCTGAGGGATGATGTGCAGTTTGTATGTGGAGATGGACGGCACTTAGATTTTCAGAAGATTGAGGATGCCTTAGTGAATCATCCAGTGTTGAAGTTTCCTGATTTGGAATGCTAGTTACGATGGTATAGGGGCATGTCTTATGCAGAAGTTCGATGGAAGACTCCATCCGATTGCATTTTACAGTAGGAAGGTTAAGACACAGGGTAAAAATGAACAGCTATAGTTGGTAGTGGACAAAGAGGCCTTTGCCGTAGTGTCTAGTTTAGTTCATATTAAGATGTTATTAATGGGCAATCAAGTAGAGGTTCTTACGGATCATAAGCCATAGTTGGATCTTTTCATTGAGCCGGATCTTTCCCCTAAAAGGGTTAGGTGGTAGCTAACAATCAGGGATTCTGATGCCAGGACTAGGTATATAGAGGGTAGACATAATGTTGTAGCAGGCGCCCTCAGTAGAAGTTTTTCTGATGCAGATGGTACTCATGTACGTTATGTATCTGGAGATTGAATAGACTGGGACATTAGTTTAGTAGAAGTTAAACAGGATGGGGATGAGGTTTTGGCAGAAGCAAAAGCACTTCTTAGAGGAGAATTAGTCAGGGAGGGTTATAAATTGCCTTTTGCAGGGCTTGAATTAGAGGGTAATTTTTTAGTTAGGAAGATTAAATATAGACTGAGAAATAGTGAGGATAAGGGTGACACGACGCAAATAGCTGTTCCTAAAAGTTTAGTGCCTACGGTTCTGGATATTGTTCACTGTAGGTCTGGCAATCTCATTTGGGTATTGAGAAGACTTATCAGAATATACGGGGACAATTCTTGTGGAAGAATATGTTCACGTCAGTGGAAGACTTTGTGAGAGGTTGTTCAGTTCGTGACACACGTAAGCCATCGTGGGTCATTTCTTGTAAATTGGGTTCATTTCCTAATCCCAGCGGGCCATGTTCGAGGGTCCATATGGACCTGTTATCCAATTTCTGTGAATCTAGGTATGGCCATAGGCACCTGTTGGTGGTTGTTGACGAATTAACTATGTTCATAGAGATTTTTCTGTTGAAGCATAAAACAGAGGAAGAGGTGGCAGTCCTATCCTTTAATGGATATATTTGTCGTTATGGGATTACAGATAATGGGAGAGAATTTGTGGACAAGACATTAGAGCGTCTTGCAGATGTAATAGGCATTCGGAAGGTCATTATTATTCCCTATAGACCAGAAGCTAATGGGCTATGTGAGCGGGCAAATAGGATGGTAATTGAAGCTCTCAGGTTGACGGCAAGGCGGAATTGTGTAAATTGGGATCGATATGTTCCACAGGTGCAGCATAGCATCATTTCTAATGTTAGTGATACCATTGGAATGTCTCCCAGTGAAGCGCTGTTTGGCTGTCCAGAGCAGGGCGCGTTCGATTTGTTACCTATTCCATTAGGGGATGAGAATGTAAAGGCACTTGTCTCCACGGCAAAAGAGAGATATGAGCTTCTTGCTAGGAATCTTGAAATGAAAACGCAGGATATGGTGGATAGGAGCAATGCAAAGCCAGATAGGGTTAAAGTTGCTGTGGGAGATAGGGTTTTACGTGAAAATAAATATCAGGAATCAATTGAACTGTATGCTAGGTCCTAAATTTGAAGGTCCTTTTTGGATTGTAGAAGTAAAAAGAAGGGGAATAGATTTGTTGTCCAAGATGAGAATACGGGTGTGTCTAGGTTGATATATATATATATATATATATATATATATATATATATATATATATATATATATATATATATATATATATATATATATATATATATATATATATATATATATATATATATATATATATATATATATTATATATATCTAAAATTAAAAAGACAGGTTAATGGGAATCTTATGGGTTAATTCCTGTGTTGTCCTGTGTTTCTGATAATTTTTTCCCTCTCTTTCTTTGTTTTTTTAATGGGTTTTAAAGGGGCATGACTTGTAGTTTTTTTTTTTTTTTTTTTTACTGGGGAGGACGTTCGTCTGTAGAGTTGTACAAATCTTTAATTGTCCGAGTTCAGTTTTTTGCTTTTGTGTGTTGCGATACATAGTTAAAATTGAGTGCAAAATACCATAGGGTTTGACAGATACACGGGTTCCCATTTTTTTTTTTTTTCTTTCCCGATTCGAGTTCTGGTAACTTTTAGATTTTTTCTTTTTTTTATGCTGAAGTTTCGTATTCCCATGACTTTGCAGTCTTGGCATGGGTTAATTTCGTAGAGGTTAGGCCCAGGTGTTATTATACAAAAAGATTATGATGTCTAGTTGTCGTGTGACATGATATCTTTGAGTATAGAGTTCCAGAATAAAGTTCTGTTGCTAAGGAATTTTTTTGGGGTGACATGAATATCAGACGGAATCTGTCTGATCTGTAACTGGGTGGGTTGGCTAACTTAACTTAGTACTACAGCAATTAGGGTTCAGGATAGGATTAGGAAGACTTTAACATGGCTTCCAAATTTAGGTGTTTCGATTTTTTAGTTCTCTTTTAGAAGGAGTAAGAGGGCTGCGCCATTGGTAATTGGAGCCGTTATGATCATAGGAACGATTGCTAGTATGTCAATTGCTAATTTGCTGAGAAGTGAGCAAGATTCGGCAGTATTTGCTAGCCAGGGTAAAACTTTGATAACTTTACGAGGTAGTTATGAGAAATTACGGGAAGGTTTTGAGACTTTAAGGACTTCTTTACATGGGTTATTAGTCACAGTTGATAGGATGGGGGGAAATTTAGATGTTACAGTAGCTTTGTCTTCCTGTCAAACTACCTTGTTGAATATAAAGAAAATAAGCGGAATACGTGTCATCGGAAATTCAAACTCAGGTTAAGGCAGTAGTTGCCGCTTCTAAGGAGGAGTTTTGGGAGATATTTTACCTCTCGGGTGTTCAGAATCGCCTTTAATGAATTCAGCATATTTGTATGGTTCTTGAGTATTTTTTACTGGGAAGAATTTGTGTGGGTAGTATCTTAAAGTTAGTGTACCTGATAGGGGGTTGATGTGGAAATTCCAGTTAGTAACTCAGAATTGTTTCATAGTTTTATCATACGACCTTTCTTTAGTGTTTTTAATGGTTCAGTAATAGTATGGGATAGTGAGAAGACTATGCACCTTTTGGGTTGACTGTCGACATGACCGACTTACGTTATACACGACTTCCTCACAGCAGCGCCTTATGTAATGACTTCTATGAGCTTCATCTCATACAAGTTAGATATGGGGGCCATCTACATTATGTCTGGCGTGACATCTACAAATCGCTGTCATTGATGGGAGACATCTGTTTGGCACAAAGGATTCGTGGGCGCCACATTCAACATGGGCTTGTGCAGTCGCAAGAGGTTCAGGATAGTTGGATCGTTAAGAATGCAAGGTGTGGAGTGATGCGTTCTACAATGAACTGTTTATTGGAATAAGAGGCGTGCATACTAGGCAAGTAACTTTCGTATCTAGTGCATATTGTTTGCTATGATATTTGGAGCTGGCCCCTACTGAACTTTCTCCTAGGATATTTGTTGTATCTGGGCAGGGACACCCATGGGTAGGTGGACCGAGCTCCTATTAAGACTTTTAGCGAACTAATTGCTGGCCTCTGAAAAGGTGTATCCGGTGCAGGTGGCTTTTATGTTGACACGGGCATTTTCAGCAGTTAGATACAGCGGGTATCTAATGCGTTCATTTGTGTCATCTGATCATGGCCAAGATGCTTGGAGACAACGTGACAGATTGATGGAAGCTTTGTGATATCTGTGGGGTCTGAAGGCGGAGTTCTTCGAACACTGAACCCGACGGTGTCATAACACTTCAAGAGACGGGTTATTAAGTGAGTGTGTGCATATGTGCATTCTCTAATGTGTATTTTATAAGAGGAACTATAGAATGGGTATTCACTTCGATTTGCAACTGGACTCATTCGCTCTTTGAGCTTTGTTAGTGACTAAGAACAGCCACTTCGAGGAATGGTTTCCACTGCCATACAATGTGAGGAAGATAATTCATTAACACTTGTATCTTTTTCAGACATTATGTGGAATCCCATTTTGTATTGCAGTGAAACTCCTCTGCTCTAAATTACGCGTTTTTCCATTTAAGTGTCTATTTTTTTTATACACCATTTTAGGTTTTAATAAATGATTTGTTACTTTTAACAGGAATTCTGGGTTCGTCCTGTGGGGACGAATATTTTGGAAATGGTGCTCTTATAACTTACTATATGACATTTATTTGGGTCTAGAATAATTATGACCTTTTTATTTTGTTTGGTTACCAGGATGTTAGTCACTAGTATTGGTTGGCCTAGAATCATTAATTCATTTGATTGTAAGTCTGAGTTTCCTCTAGTAATGACTTCCACTTTTATGGGGTGTGAGACACTCCATTTCATGACCGTAGCTCTTGCTAAAATACTTTTGTTAAATTTGCAAATAGTCCAGTTTTCTGTCTCGGCATTTCATTCCAATAGGCCTTTGTTTTAGGATAGATACAGTGAGAGGAGTCGGCGAGAGAGAAAGAAAGTGCTGACCCAATGCTGCCCATTGCTACCAGAGAATCTCAGGGATGTAAGATGATAGGACACTTTTCTTAAAACGGATGTAACAAGAGATTACGGCCCTTTTGACCTTCTTGAAGGGCATAATATATATATATATATATATATATATATATATATATATATATATATATATATATATATATATATATATATATATATATATATATATGTGTGTATGTGTATTTCAATGAAGTTACAAATGTTGTTTAATATAAAATTCACGCTACCTCAGGAAATATCCCCGATGGGGAATGATCACCGGATGCGAATTTATAAGTGATAAATGGATCAGTACTGCCATCTCGAGACTCGGTAGTACCGATCCATTTATCACTTATAAATTCCCTATATATATATATATATATATATATATATATATATATATATATATATATATATATATATATATATATATATATATACATATAATATATATATACATATATATATATATATATATATATATATATATATATATATATATATATATATATATATATATATATATATATATATATATATATATATATATATATATATATATATATATATATATATATATATATATATATATATATATATATATATATATATATATATATATACCGCCACCTTTGCAGATGACCGATTGTTGTTAAGAAGTTGCGTTATTATCGCTGCGGTTGAATTACAACGACAATTCCAACCTTTTGGTAACTAAAACTTGTATTAGAAACGAACTTAAAACGACAGTTGCTGACACCGCTTTCGTCAAAAAATGAAATTTCTCAATTAAATTCTAATGCAGAGTGACATACTTATTTGATTCACGCACTCACACATTAGCCTCTCTCTCTCTCTCTCTGCAAGGACAAATCATTTTTATTTTATATAAGGCACATGCATCTCATATTAAAATATATAAATACTTGCTAAAACTGTTTGACATTTTCTGAACTTATGATCTGATACACGTCAGCGTGAACGAAATGGTCTGACCATTATTATAGTCCATGAAAAATAGTTTGGAAAACAGAGTATACATGAAAAAAAAAAAAAAAAAAGTTTTTGAATTTGACACACAAACTCCTGAAGGGAAACAAAACAAGGATCAAAAGAGTTTCCCCCTCGTCAGACCTCACCAACTCGCCTCAGGGGGGAGAGAACCTTCGGCTTTTACCGACCCTTCCATTCAGTCTCCAACATACTGCATCGAAGGAGAAATATGTTTTGAGAACAAACACTGGAAATAAAATTCCGCATGTTATTGACCTATAAGTTATGGTTTCTGCATAAACGTCACCAAGAGTTTTTGGCTAATCGAATAAAATTCCACCTCGAGATTGGTATTCCATTCCATCGGTAATACAGAAACAAGTGATTCAGTGTTTAAAAAGATACAGAGTAAATGATGATGCAGAGAGAAACATTCTCTTCCATGTTAGTTAGTTAATGTGTAGTCACTTCAACTTCAGAGTTCAACACTCAGCGAAGCCACTGAACTGTCAGGCTGGAATGGATGACTAGTACTCGTACAAAGTCATAGCAAAGTGACTGAACTTGTCAAGTGGAAGGGATAATACATATTATATATATATATATATATATATATAATATATATATATATATATATATATATATATATATATATATATATATATATATATATATATATATATATATATATATATATATATATATATATATATATATATATATATATATATATATATATATATATATATATATATATATATATATATATATATATATATATATATATATATATATATATATATATATATATATATATATATATATATATATATATATGTATATATATATATATATATATATATATATATATATATATATATATATATATATATATATATATATATATATATATATATATATATATATATATATATATATATATATATATATATATATATATATATATATATATATATATATATATATATATATATATATATATATATATATATATATATATATATATATATATATATATATATATATATATATATATATATATATATATATATATATATATATATATATATATATACTACATATTTAGAAAATTCGTCTCTCCAGTTGGTTAACTAGGAAATCAAATATCATGGCAGCTGGGGGAGGCCCCTACTATGGGGGACTGAATGTAGCCGTCCTACCCCACTATCGTATGATATTGGAGGACAGAAAGCCATTAGGCACAAGGACCAGTCAGGATAGTAAATGGGCCGCTAGGCTGACCCTTAGTTAGTCTTAACTATATGATCTGTTTCCCCTTGAGCTTTGTGCTGGCTGTTATTTGCTTTTTTTCAGATGTACCACTGTCCTGTGCCTGCCGCTAGAATAGAATGAGACGACTCTGTGACATGTCTCGATCTCACTTCGTTCCCTTCCACCAAAGAGCAAGGTCGCTTGACTCTTAACCACCCTAAGCTGGTGCTTTTCTGAACTCCTCCCACTGGCCACATGTCTGAAATTATGCAGCCTGAATCCATCTTTTGCAAGCAAGCTCCATGCATAGATGCAATAAGGTACGCCTTGAAGTTGCAAGTAACGCCAGTGTTCTTTTCCTTGTCCTGAATTTCTCTCAGTTTTCAGTATTTCCAACTTTTCATTCTCCCAAACTAAGTCCCTTTGTTTCCCACAGCCTAGCAAGCACATTTTCCCTCATGACTTGGTCCAAGCCCAAATTAAGTTTGTTCTGTGACAATAACTAAAGCATTCCTGCCATAATGTTGCCATGTGCTAATTAAATCTAATTAATAATTCCCTCCATCATGAATAATCAATTTCATGTGAGAGAATCTTTGTGTAAACGAATGCTGACCTGGAATTCTTTTCCAGAATACTGTTATCTGGCTTTCTGCGTTCTGCCCCTGCCCGTGTGAAACAATTTCCTTAAAAGACTCTTCTGAAATCAACAGTCTACAAGGTCCACGTGTTAGGCCCCTCAGCAGCAGTATCGTTGTGCTAATGTAAAATAATATTATTAGCCAGTCTTGAGCAGTTTATTAGAATAGCGTCAAAACTTTTATTGATTTGTTAACTGTAGCTACTCTTTGTATTGCACATTGCATCTTCTTTGATTGCTGAACTGCCAGTCTGTCGATATTAATTTCTAGTTGCAAGTCTGTAAATAAATTAATTTAACCTAACCGACTGGTTTGAAAGGCCACCTTCCCATTTTCTTTGAGTAGATGTAAGTTCAAGGTAAGTCATATTATTAATTATATTTATTGCCTATGTTCTGAGATCTATTTGTTGGCCCTCAGGCAAATTAAATTCAAATTCAATTTAACTTTTCCAACCAGGCTCAGCACTGAACACACACACACACACACACACACACACACACACATATATATATATATATATATATATATATATATATATATATATATATATATATATATATATATATATATATATATATATATATATATATATATATATATATATATATATATATATATATGTATCTCCAGTTATATATATATAAATATCATGGCAGCTGGGATATATATATACTGATATATATATATATATATATATATATATACAGATATATATACAAGGACCATATATAGTATATATATATATATATATTAACTATATATCTGTTTCTATATATGCTGGCTGTTATTTGCTTCACATCACCACTGATTCATATGCAATCAGAATAGAATGAACGACTCCTTGACATAATCTCAATTCACTCTACCTCAGAAGAGCAATATATTTTGACATATATCAGTTTGTTAAGAGGAATTTTAGTTGATAATAAGTCCACTGTCCCATGTCTGGTCAACCAGCGAACCTGCAGACTTTGAATCAGGACTACAGTGACACAATAACCAGTCGGCCACAAGAGTTCTTATAAGTGAATACCATCTCCCATCAACCCACCCGTCGAACTCAGGTGTTTTGCGTTTTGGAGGCGATATTTCCCACCTCTGCCATGTTGACCAAGTGTAGTTAAGTTTGTTCTGTAGCCATAATATGACTATTTATCACATCACCGTGATTCATATTGCCAATCAGTGCTACAAACGTCCTTTAATATCAATTCACTCTACCTCGGGTAATATCATTTTCATATATGTTACGACCTGGGAATTTTACTGTTGATAATAAGTCCACCGTCCGTGAGGAAACGAACCAGCGACGGACGAGAAATCAACACTACAAGACACACTAACCAGTCAGGCCACAAGAGAGGGTATAAGTGAATACCATCTCCCAGTCTCAACCCACTTATTCGAACTCAGGTGTTTTTGCGTTTGGAGACGATATCCACCCACCTCTGCCATGTTGACCGTGTATCGTTTGTCGCTAATGTAAGTCTGCCATATTATGACTATTTATCCATCATCTTGATTCATATACAATCAGAAAGCTACAAACGTCCTTTAATATCAATTCACTCTACCTCAGAAGTAATATATTTTTATATATATTGCCAAGGAATTTTAGTTGATAATAAGTCCACCGTCCCGTGAAAATTTCAATTTAACCAGCGACAAGGACGAGGAATCAGGACTACAGTGACACACTAACCAGTCGGCCACAAGAGAGGGTATAAGTGGGTTGATGGGAGATGGTATTCATATATATCTCTTGTGGCCGATGGTTAGTGTGTCACTGTTTTCCTGATTCTCATCCGTCGCTGGTTCGACCTGAATAAGGACGGTGGACTTATTATCAACTAAAAATTTAACGGTAACATATATATGAAAATATATTACTATATCCAATAGAGTGAATTGATATTAAAGGACGTTTGTATATATATATTGTGTATGTGTGTCACGGTGATGTGATAAATAGTCATAATAACATGTGTGTGTGTACAACACGCACACACACACACCAACATGGCAGAGGTGGTATATATATATATAAATATAAACATATATAGTTAATATATGGTTGATGGGAGATGGCTGACTAATTATACCCTTGAAAACGTGTGACTGGTTAGTGTGTCACTATAGTCCTGATTGGTATTTTCCGTCGCTGGTTAGAGACAGCAGGTATCCAACGGTGGACTTATTATCAACTAAAATTCCTTCGTGAAGATTGATGAAAATATATTACTGTATACAAGAGCGGGGTCCTGAAACACTGAACCGGGCGGTGACGACACGCTTCAAGATTGGTTATATGAATGTGTTCATGATGTTTAAATAGTCATAATTATAGAGGTACCATAGAAAACGCACTACACGGTCAATTTGTGGCAGAGTGGGTGAACTATGTTCGTTGAATAAACGCAAAAAAGGACTGAGTTCTTGATGGGTGGGTTGAGTAGATAACTCATTAACACCCTACCTTTTTCAGACTGGTTAGTGTGTCATTTTAGTCCTGATTCCTCGTCCGTATTATGGTTTTTCCTTTTAGGACGGTGGACTTTTTATCAACTAAAATTCCCTTTTAATATAACATATATGAAAATATATTACTTCCGAAATTAGAGTTGAATCCTGGGATATTAAAGGAAGTTTGTTCTTTTTAATTATATATAATATATATATATATATATATATATATATTATATATATATATATATATATATATATATATATATATATATATATAATCATTATATATATATTAATTTGGCTGACTAATTGCTGACCTTTGAAAACGTGTGTTCGGTGTAGGTGGTCTTTATGTTGACGTTGGTATTTTCCGCGGTTAGAGACAGCAGGTATCCAACGCAGTCATGACTTTTGGTCAAGGTCGAGATGTATGGGGGAAACGTGACAGATTGATGGAAGCTTTGTGATCTCTGTGGGTGCAGAAGGTGGGGTCCTTCAAACACTGAACCGGGCGGTGACGACACGCTTCAAGGGAGGGGTTATTAAGTGAATGTGTTCATACATGCGCTTTATAATGTGTACATTATAGAGGAACCATAGAATGGGTATTCATTTTGATTTGTGGCTGGTGTGGTTGCTCTTTTGAGCTGTGTTCTTTATTATGATTTTTTCCTTTTTAGGTGTTTAATTTTTATACACCATTTCAGGTTTTAATATAAGCTATGTTTCTTTTAACAGGAATTCTGGTTGAGTCCTGGGAGGACATATATATTGGAAGTGGTGTTCTTTTTAACATACTACATAACATTTATTTTATGTTTAGAGTAATCATGGCTTTTTTTATTTTGTTTGGTGACCGGGCAGTTGGTCACTAGTATTGGCTGGTCTAGAATCATTAATTCGATTAATCATGAGTCTGAGTTTCCTCTAGTTATGACTTCCATTTTTGTGGGGTGTGAGACACTCCATTTCATGACCCTAGCTTTTGTTGAAATGCTTTCGTTAATTTTACAAATAAAGTCTAGTTTTGTAACTCGGCGTTTTAATCCAGTAAGCCTTCGTTTGAGGATAGACAGAGTGAGAGAGGTGTTGACGAGAGAGAAAGAATATGCTGACCCAGTGCTGGCCATTGCTACCGGAGAAACTTAGAGATGTAGGATGATATGGCATTGGTCTTAAAACAGATGTAGGAGGAGGTTATGACGCTTAATATATATAAGATATATATATATATATATATATATATTTATCATATATATATATATATATACACACGATATTCAAACACACACACACACACACACACACACACACACACACATATATATATATATATATATATATATATATATATATATATATATATATATATATATATATATATATATATATATATATATATATATATATATATGAAATATCAGAATGCCCTCCTAAAACTCGAATTCTTCACATTAGGAGAATATGCATAAATAAAAAAATATTAAAGATTAAATTTTTTTACAAGTGTTCTAGCAGTATACTGTATAGATTTAACGTAAACACTACTGAAAACGAAATGTGAGTTTTACAACGTTAAAAGAAATTCCATCTTGTAACCAGTTTTCCATCAGTGACGCTCGGATTACAAATTCCACGTTGCAATGATATAGAAGAAATTCGAGAATGAAAAATTCTCTACTGTTTACTGTAAAATGTTAATATTCAGGGATTCATCAATGTAACTTTTAATGTAAGCATATTCTTGCCTCACAATACATGTGGCAGTCTTTGACTCTTTCCCTCTTATTTATTCTAACTGGCGCTCTTTAGTAGGACTAATCCACTCATTTCTTCCCCTACCTTCAGATATTATGTTATCCTGAGACAAAATTCAGAGATAAATTTAGGAATGAAGAGCACCTTAAACCAGCTCTTATATAAACATAGTTTTCCAATTCTATGCTTGCAGCCACTAATAATTTGATAAGGATACTCGTGCTGCATTTGTTTTTTTACTTTACACAAGTAGCAGACAGTGTCCTTTTTTCTCCCAACACTATAATGCCAGCTGTTTTATTCGCCCTTGCCATGTCTTAATCCACCCCTCTTCTTTTTTATTATTAATAAGACGGGCATCACTGAAAAGGGTGTGCTCGGATTTGACAGAGTAGCTCTACTGATCTTTGTCTTTTTATTCTTCAGGAGTTTGTGTCCCAAACTAAAAAGATTTATATTTTTTCATCAATAATGCTAATTTTTCAGGACTATTACATTAAAATGTATAATTTATATACAACTTCTCTTGCTTGACAGACATCTTTCATTTTTCACGTTTGGTATACTGCACAGTGCAGCTGGTGAAGAAAATTAAATTGAAGAAATTTCCATTTTTTTGCATTAAATGTCACGCAAAACTCTTTGCTAGAAAACAAAAAGCGAATTACAGTACCATGAAAACAGGTGAGACTAAATTAAATTTATGTGCATGAAAAAACAAGGGAGCGAGAAAAAGAAAATCTAATAATGTGTTTTGTTCAATTCATGTTTTTTTTAGCATCAACGCTCCCCATCCTAACTGCACGTGTATCCCTACTGCGAAAAGGCTTTTATTTTAAATATTTAACCCTGGCATCTGTGGTTATTAATATCTACGAAAAAACAATCTTCAATGCAAATGAAGATTTCTTGCAAAGGATGAAAAATAATGCCAACATGATTTCATATCTCCTTATGATTCAAAGTCTGACTAACTAATAATAATTTCATTAACTGAAGCAAAAATCTATGGTTCACGCATGTACAAAGAACGTAAGTATTGTAACTGAGATATAAAGAAACCACCCTCTCTTGGAAGAAAAATGATAGACAAAACTTTTGAAACTCTTCAGGAGAAAACAGTACACTTAGAAAATAAAATAACCAATGTGAGAAGTGGAGCCTTATAATGTTGTGCCAACTTGTATAGGCAAAACAAGGACAGAAAGATGCTAATGAACAATAAATAAATAGAAAGTATGAATGTGGCGCAACATATTACTTTTCGATGAGAGAGAGAGAGAGAGAGAGAGAGAGAGAGAGAGAGAGAGACTGACCAGCTCAAAAAAGGTGGGGTAGGGAGTGAAGATCTGGCCAGAGGAAAATAAGTTTCTCACTCATGTTGCATGTTTTATAAGTGCTCTCTCTGAAAGAGGTAATTGCAGTGTGGGAGGATGGTAGATAACATTTTTCCCCTTTACTTGAAATATGAGTATTTGCAACATTTTCAGGGCTCAATACGAATGTAACTAAAAGTTCTGGTATCCCTTTTAACGTATCATTTGTAAATATATCTTTTTGGGAACCGATGAATAAAACAAAGTGATTCAAACAAGCGTTATGCTTTTAAATTATATTTAGCGATTAATTTTGAATATATGTTTTATTATACGTCATCGAAGATTAACATATGAATTATGTACTTTAGAAAATAGTTACTAATAAGGATGCAAAGAAATTATCATTATATACCATGTCCGGTTTCATAGAATATCTAAATATCTGTCTGTCTATCTATCTATATCTATATATATATATATATATATATATATATATATATATATATATATATATATATATATATATATATATATATATATATATATATATATATATATATATATAGGCTTTCAAAGGCATACGATGCATTTGTATTTTATCTTTTAATAATTTCTTAATTTTTCATCCATGGTAATTGAGAGGGCAAATGACATGTGTACAGTAAACATTAAAAAAATAAATTATACATACATGCATACATACTTGAATACATACATACTCAGAAAAACACATACACAGACGCACACACTATATATGGGTGTATGTGTGCATTTATGCATATTTATTTATGTATAATTTAAAATTTATAATGTTTACTGCAAATATTCCTGCCTATTAATATGATCATACGGAGTATAACACAGGACATAAAACAAAATTTTTCCTCTTTATACGAGTCAAAAAAGCAAGAAGTAAACAAAACAGCAGAACAGTTAAGCAATAAAAATAATATAAGGGAAAAACAACAAAAGCCATAAGGAAGAAGCCTGGGTATTTAACGACAGAACAAGTGTGTCATTAAAGCCTTGTTAATGCAATGAGTATCATGAAAACGCCATTAGCTATATCAAATAATGTAAAATGTTAGTGAGCCTTTCCTTCGACCCTTGGCATACTTATATATATGCAAAATATACAGTATATATATATATATATATATATATATATATATATATATATATATATATATATATATATATATATATATATATATATATATATATATATATATATATATGTGTGTGTGTGTGTGTGTGTGTGTGTGTGTGTGTGTGTGTTTTGCGAATAACAGGGGGTTTAATTAGTTTTCCTTGTTACTTGTTGGGCAGAGGGCCTCCGCTACTTTGTAAACTTAAGAGGGAATGTGAAATAATTACTGGGTGGAAGCATAAAGCAAAGTAAAGGAACAAATGGATTACTTTATTTAAAAAAATATCCTTAAATGCAAATCAAGAATTTAAAGTGGTAATGTGTGGGCTTAATTGCAATCTAATTCAGCAATATGGAGAGATTGCTGAGATTAAATTTATGGAGAGACTACCGAGATTAATGTTGATGGACATGCACAAAGGTAGAAATGCTTTAAGTGACCTACATTAGCTGAAGGCGAAGACATGAACTTGATATTTAGAGATGAAAGTAAGGCAGTCTCCAGCACCTTCAAGATGGCTGTGGGTCATGTATCCAAATCAATGACAAATCTCACTTCAAGGAAGGTTTTATGTTATTTAATAATTAATCAATGACGAGAAGGGATGATGGAAAAGATCACTTGTTCCAGGTGATTGGATCCAGATTCAAGAGCAATAGAGTTGAAGGGAGAGAACTTAGTAATAGGCAAGTAAGGTGGAGCAAGGGGCTGAAACATGGAAGCCAAATCTGGTTCAGACAACTCTTACCGTGTTAATTAATTTTAGCACCAAACTAGAAGCGAAGCTGCAGACTCTGAGGATGTGGTATAGTGAGAGTGTCATCCTCAAGCAGCTTCAGAAGTGCCTGTTTTGTCACATATGGAACCCCAGCATGGCCCCTTTGTCTCCAGAGGTGAGTAGAGAGTCAGAGAGATTAGTCTGCTTGGCTGGAAGGTCAAGGCACTAAGATTGGGCATCAGTTCACCCACCTTAGCTGCCTGCTGTCACCTGGGCTGTAGTAGCCAGCTAGAGTTTATTTGAAAGAATTCAGCCTCTGCAGCACAAAGTGGAAAGACAAGGCCAAATTTGGGTCAAAAATTAACTATTTGGTCCCTTCAGGTCACGGGTAACAATGAAAAATGCACTCAATGCCTGGTTCTTTCCTATAGTGAGAAAGACCTATTAATTAAGGCAGCGTGCCTAAGATGTATATGAGAGCTTCCCATTTAAGCAGAAGTTCCAGGCCCGTATGGGCCAGAAAGTCTGCAGGTGAAGGTTGCTGCTTTAATTCCAAATAGTCCAATCTAACCTTGTAATATAAAAATTAGACTTTTAACAATAACATGAGTCAAAGTGCCATCGATGAGTCTTTGCTCATTCCTAGAGGAGGATTACTTTTACTTTACTATGCTTAGTAAATAGAGTTTAATCTGTGAAAGCATGCATTTAAAGGACTGTGGCACGATAAAAATGAGTAATGCATTTTTGCAATAGAGCAGATTAATGATTTAAATTAGATTTCTTAAAATAAATGTGCAATTATAGCTAAGCACCTGAGCATGCAAGATAAGAGAGTAAAAGTAATCAAAATGGAGATAGAATATGTCCTGAGCTGTGCTGGAGAACAGTCTTAGCTAATTACAAAATGACTGTTTCAATATACAACCCTTTGCTATTGTTACAAGTTAGGGGACAAACTAGGCACTGTTCTCCTGGCAAGGTGCCAGGATTGCTCTATTAAAATAAGGCAATGTTATATATATAGGACACGAGTGTCATGAGAGCTCTTGCTCTGGTAGCTATATGGACCTTCTACACTCCCCACTCCTCTTCCTCCTTGGTTTCTTTCAAACTTTAGGCTGAGGTCCCCTGGCTGGAACCTAAACATGCAGCTCCAGAGGAGGCTAAGAAGACTGTTGGGCCCATAATAAAATTACCTGCAGGACCTAGACCTGGAGTGACTATGGGTATTACGTCAATTGGCAAAACAGGTATTGAGTTGGCTACTGCCACGGCTGCTGCAACAACCTGGACAGCAGTAGTGCCGGTAGTAGGACATGATGCCAAATGCTCTTAGGCCAAATGACAAGAGGCCGAATCCAAGAAGCCGAGTGGACATGAATACGAACGGACAGGAAGAAGAATGGACATGATGCTGAATGGCCAGAATTCCGAATGGACGAAATGCCAAACAGACATGAGGCCGAATGTACAAGAAGTAGAAACAATCTTGGGTGGGTTGTCAATTAGATAATTACCACAAACCTTAAATAGATAATTACCAATTTAGTTAACACAGCACGAGGAGGAAGAAAGTTTCTTTTAAGCAGTTATGAATATGCGTTGATAAAAAGGTCAATGACACGACATATTGGTGGTGTGAAAAATGCAAAGAGTGTAGTGCCAGACTTAAAACTGTTGATGATAAAGTACAAAGCAATACATGCAATCATTCTCATCCACCTGACAGGGCTCATAACTCGGTTTTTTAAAATATTGGGCGGTATGAAGACTAAAGCTGAGTATTTGGAAGAAGTTACGAGCACCATAATTAGGAATGCAATGGAAGAATTGCTACTTAGTGTAGCTGGAGCCCTACCTAAGAAAGAATCATACAAAGAGCAAAAGTAGAAATGGTCGAAGCTTTGGACGTAACAACATGAGAAGAGAACTTTCAGATGGATGAAAGTGATGCTGTTGTTATCTTTTCTACCAAAAAACTTTGGAACTCTTATCAAAAAAGCAAACATGGTTTGGAGATGAAACATTCGACTCTGCCCCATGAGGTAAATAATTATATACTATCCATGAGCTTATTTCGGAAAACAAAACTTTGCCTTTAGTTTATTGTTTAGCAAGTAATAAGCACAAGAGAACTTACGACAAAGTTTTAATTTCCTGAAAAACAGTGTAGTAAATGGCCCAACATCCATATCATCAGATTTCGAAAAAGCAGTAATTAATACTGTTAAGCAAACTTTCCCAAACAAGTTAATTTCAGGCTGTTTTTTCATTTTGGCCAATGCCTATGGCGCAACATTCAAGCTAGCGGACTGCAAAACTGGTATGCCGACCCTAAGAATGTACAACTCTTTAAGCAATTGCAGGCTCTAGCTTTTGCCCCACCACCTGATGTTCAAGAATTATTTGACAAATTCCTTGCTCAGTTAGATCCCACAATTGATGAAATGTTAAGCGACTTTCTAGTTTATTTTGAGAAAACATGATTAGGAGTAGTGCAGCGGGGAAGGAGAAGGAAGGCTATGTTCGATGTAGAATTATGGTCATTTCACTCTCGTGCTATGGATAATTTGCTCAGAACCAACAATTCGCTTGAAGGTTGGCATGCAGCTTTCAAAAAAAGGCTTAATATAATGCATCCCACATTTACCGAGCTTCTTAGAATTATCAGAAGAGAACTAGCTACAAATGAAGTTTGAATCGAACAGGCATCCATGGGAATCAATATTTCATGGACAACAAAAAATATGATGCCATCGACGAAAAATTAAGTCTATTTGCAATTCCTATAACAAAGAAGACGACCTTGTTTCCTACGTGCTTTAACTTACAATTTTTAATATTATAAAATATTTATACATTATTTTACATTATTATTTTATGACACATTGTTTTCAATAATAATTTATAAATGAAATTTGGAAATAATGGTGTAAAAAAAGTTTCAAATAATGGTTACAATGATTAAAATTTTAATTACATAAAGCTTTTTATATATCTTTTTACATTATGATTAATTACTTGTAATTTATTTCACTTCATTATTATTTTCTGAATTACATTGTTTTCAATAATATTTTGTGAAAGAAATTTGCAAATAATGGTTTAATTATCTATTCTATTCCTTTCGACTTCTTATATATTCAGCATCTTGTCCATTCGGCTTCCAATCAGTTTGATTTCCTGGCTGTTTGGCATCATGTCCACTCTTCTTCCTGTCCATTCGACTTCTTGGTTTTGGCCTCTTGGCTTCCGCACACGGATGGTGCCAACTAGTTCTGCTAGCTCTTGTTCCATGGCCTCCTCATCGGTGAACAGCTTAAATAGGACTCCTTAAAGAGGGTCATCCACCAGAGTCTTGTCTTCTTGGGACAGTGGGGAAGAAGAGGTGGCTGTAGGTGCAAGAGGTTCGCAGATTGCAAGGACCAACTCAGGCACGGGTTGCGAGGCTGCGCGTGGTGACAAGCCTCCGCTGCTATCAGGGGAATCCAGAAGAGACCCTGCTAAACTTCAGGCTGGCCCTTGGCCGGACACTGGTAGCAAGGCCAGACAGATGAACAAGAGGGGAGCTCGACTGGGACCTCCTGATGGGAGATCAACAGCATGTTCTAGCACAGACACTAAGGCAGGCTGAGGCAAAGGATTTGGAGAGGAGACAAGTGGCATTGTGGTCAAGAGTCCTGGATGTCCACTTGGGTACATGTTGCAAAGGACCAGACTCTGATTCTGGCGTGGGCTCAATGGCCAGACTTGGTAGAGCATCCTGGCTAGGCTTAGGCACTGGCAGCAGCTCAACAACAGGCCTGGAATGAACATCAGCACCTGATGGAGACTTGCTGGGGCAGGACACATGGAAGGCCTGGAGGATGGCTTTGGAAGGGCTCCCCTTTTGGCTTTGCACTGGGCTGCCAGGTGCCCTAGTTTATTGCAATAAGTGCATACAGGTGGAGAGGTGGTTGGGTAATTTTTTGGTTGGGTCGAGATAAAGGAGGGAGTGGAAGGAGTTATCTGCTAATGGAGAGTGGACTGATGATACAGCTCATAGTCATCAGCCATCCGGCAGCCCTCACTGAACAGGTTGAGCTGCTTTTCACTAATGTGCAGGCTAAAAGGGCCTGGGGCATAGTTGACAAAGTCCTCAAGTTGTATTCGATTGGACAAATCCTTGAATTCCATGCACCCCAGCACCTCTATCCACTGATGCAATGCTTGGGTCTTTTTGTATGCCCATTTAGACCAGGTCTGACCTGCCTGTTCGGGAAGACTTTGCCACTGCTGCCACCAACATTCAGGCGTAAGTTTATAGGCAGTTAGTAGGGCCCTCCTGACCTCATTGAGGTCTCCTTTTTGCCCACTTTCTAGAAAATTGAGAGCGTGCTGTCTCTTTCCTTGCATGTATTTAGATAAGATCATGGCTTTCTCGGTCTAGGTTGGCCTTTACTCATCAAAGGTTTATTCCACAGTCTCCAGCCATTGTGCTGGATTCGCGCCATCCCAGGTAGGAATGAGGTGGTGGATATTTGAGATAATGGAAGGGGCGGAGACCAGAGTGGATGGGCGGCTCGGTGTTGGATCAGTGCCAAGGCACTGACTTGCCTAGCTCGTTTGATTTCTGCTTCTTTCTGCTACAAGGCTATCTCATGCTGCCACTACTTCTCTTCCTTTTCTCTAGCTTCTTTTTTTAGTGTTGGCTACAAAGGCTCACAGTTCGCTTCCCATTAGGGCCAGGTCCTTCCCCATCTCTATAAAAACATAGTGCTCCTAGCAGACATGTCGCTATTTACTTGGTAGAGAGGCTTGGCTACACTTAGGCACTCTCAAGGGTGTGTGGGCCGTGCAAGCAATTACACAGGATAGAAAATGGCTCCTCTGGCCGGTGCCATGCAGGCACAAAGTTTAAAGTACAGTTATGCAAGGTGCTTAATGCAGAGCTTCAGGCACGTGCATATGAACTCTGAGAGAAGTATCCCTATAGAAGGTGACACTGTTTGCTGCTCCAAGGAATGATGCATAAGACACGCATGTACACAGGTGTTCTGAGGAACACAATGCAGGGCGGTGACACATGGTGCAATTTGGTTTCAAAGAACAATTTGCTTGTTCAAAGAACTGGTTAAAATAGTTAAATGTACACACACTGCCACAACTGGCACAGGTGGTGACTGTGTTTAAGAACAGAAGAATGCTTTGGCAAATATGTGCAAAGAGGTTCCGAAGAACTGTAAATAATTAGCAGAGCACATATGTGCTGAGTTTGTTAATCAGTGTGCAAGGCTGTTAATGAGCTTGCATAAGCAAAGTAAAGATATATAGGACATAGGATGATGAGCATTTAACATTCAATTGCTGAGGGGTATTACCTGGCTTTGTATTGGCATAGCCACTAAAAGGACTTTCAGTTGTAATGTTCCTGAAATTTGGATGAGACCTGAAACCTGTGCATTGTTGGTTCTGGTAATTGACATTATAATTTCTTTTGTAATGTAGCAGCTTTGTCAAGTTTCTTAATCTCTCTCTCTCTCTTAAATAGGCTCTTATGTGTTCAGGAATTCCTCTAAGATATTGCTCTAGGACTACTGACTCTTCAAGTTCGTCCATAGATTTAACTTTAGCAGCCTCCAACCATCGTTTGAAACATCTTATTTTGTATGTATAATCCAAGAAAGTTATCTTGTCATCCCTTCTCAAAGATCTGAACATTTCATTATAATATTCAGGGGTCATCTGGTAAACTTGTAGCACATTGTGTTTGAGTACCTTGTACTCTTTACACTGATCAGCTGATAATTCTAAATAGGCACTTCTTCATTTACCAATGAGAACACTCTGTAACAAGACTGACCATTCATCCTCTGGCCATCCCATACTTGAAGCCACTTTTTCAAAGTGATCAAAAAACTCATCTGGGGCTTCTTGTGTAAACTTTGGAATTAATTTCTGCACTTACTACATCAAATACAGATTCTGAATTACCTTGAGTAGGGTTAAACCGTGTTGCAGATAACTTGGAGTGAGCCTCTGTTAACCTCATCTCATAATTTTCTTGCTTCCTTGCTCTTTCTCTTTCCTCTCTTGCTCTTTCTCTTTCTTCTTTTGCTCTTTCTCTTTCCTCTTTTTTTGCTCTTTCTCTTTCTTCTTCTGAAGTCTTTTCTTCTTCTCTTTCTTTTCTTTCTCTTCCCTTTCTATCTTCTCTTTCTCTTTCAGCCTGTATTTTCTCTCTTTCAGCCTGCATCTTAAGCTTAATCAAATTTTCTTCTGCTTCTATGCATCTAAGCTCTGCTGCTGCATCACTTTCCTCTTTCTTTTGCTCATGTTTATTTATAAATTCTGCCTCAGCTGCATTCAAGAACCCTTGTGCCTCTCCCAACTTCATCGATTTTACCAGGGTCCATCAATGCTTGGATTGCAATACATCTGATTTGTGCCTTAATCATACCACTAGACACATTACCCCCATGCTACTGCTAAAGCACATCCACTGTGCTTTAGTCAGATTGGATTCAGATAACTCTCTGATGGAAGGACCTGCTAAAAATTTCTGAACATCGAACAGAGCCATTTTCTCTAAGTTACTCAACTAAATAACTCCCAATACAAAGCAAAAAATAACTATGTGGTCACTCTCCTATCAAAATATATCCCTAACACCACTAGTATAAACCATAAACCAGAGTGATATTTTGTTTTGTTCCTCGTCTCTGGGCACCAAATAATATTGTCCCGATGTGTAGCAAGTACCTGGTTATTACACAACTAATTTCAAAATTCAAAAATTTACCTCATTTCAGCCAGATACCTGAACTCTCATAACAATAAGAATTATGACTGAGTACTCTAAAGGTAACAGTGATCCCTAAAAAAAAAAAAAAAAAAAAAAAAAAAAATTATTAATCACTGGAAAAAATCAAACTCAGTTTATCAGAACTGTGAGGTATCAACAATTAAACAAGAAATATTCTACAGTAAAGGGCATCACTCCATCAAACAACTTTAACTGTTTCCCTGGTCTTAACTCACTTTTGCAAAACTTAAAGAACAAAACATGATTATCACTTTGCCTTATACACACAATTAATCCTACTCACTCGTGGTCATTAAATGAAACACTGTTTTTCTAAAAAAAATATTAATAAAAAATTTAATTTCAATTCAAAATTTTTAACTAGAATTGACAATCTGAAAAATTTACTATTACTTGAAAACATCACAAAACTTAATTAATCCTTAAATTAAATTATGAAACAAAAGTAAATCACAAAAGCTTTAATTTATCAGGAATTTAAATTAATCAAGAAAAATCTAAACTATCAAGAATTACTCAAGATTTGAAAAGAAAACATTAATACATGAAAAATTAAATCAAGTATGCAATGTTTAGTTACCAAGAAATATTTAAATTGCTATGTAAATAAGTGTTACATCACAAACATAAAAAATTTGAAAATACGAAGAGATTACAAAGAGAAAAAACACACAAAAATACACATAAGGTTTATTAATAATAATTTCACTAAGGCAAAATTTCCCTAACTTATTATACCATGGTATTAATAAGTAAAATTCACGTTAGCTTACACAAACTTGTGAAAACCTCTGATTGGTCTCGGAAATCAGAATAACTAGATTTCAGAATTCCAGTAGTACATGAAACAATTACATGACGTCATTCGGGCATTTTCGTTACGAGATACCAAAAGAGAAATTTCTAGCAAACGTTTAGAACGCAATCGGGACATGTTAGTCTTTCTCTTAAAGGGGCATACGTGATCAGAGCAATGCACGTAACAATGCGAAATTACTCGTCTTATGCTCGTACAGGAAGAATCTTTTACAGAATCCTCTACACGACCGAAACATACTGCAATCGGCTAATTATGATTGACGTGTTTTATAAACAACACAAAAAACTGAGTTGATTTCCTGAACGAATCGGCAATTGTTATTCCAAACTATCCTCACATTAACCCAAAACAAAGCACTCTCTCTTATCTCAACTGAACAACTGAAATGAAACAAGTTCTCACTAGGACACAGGTGTTCCTTACACTATGCTTTAATCAAGAAAAATAATATTCAATCTAAATTACGTTTTTAAGTTATTTAAATCATTAGTTCTTTTGAGATCTGTTATGATATTTCAATAATTATTATTATTACACATAATACATGATAAATAAAATAGTAAATTTATCAAAATATCGCATGATATTCATATTACAAGGCAACATCATGAATATACCGGTTGCTTAAAAATTAGAGCCCCCCCTCCACAGAAAAAATGGAAAGTTATGAAGTTTTCTTCTATAGCCTATCTCCAAGTATATTATTTTAAGTTTCTATTAACTATTTTTCATTTTACATTTCTTGTATTTTCAGACTGAGTGACGAAGTTAGATACAGCCATGGCTAACGACTCGAAGGAAATCAGATGGATTGACCGAATCCGGGCTATAACCTTCAGAGAGGTCAGGGATGCTGGCGCATCCTTCATTTCACGTTCCTGGAAAGCTAAATACATTAAAGTAGATGAATCCTTTGTTAAAAGAAACTGGAACAAAAATCCATATGACTGTCATCTCGAAAAGAGTGAGAATCTTGGAAGGCCTGAAGTCCTTTCTCAGGAGTCAAAAGACATCATAGCTGAGGCAATGGGTAGACCAAGAAAGTCTTTACATAAACTGGTACTTAAACTAGAAACAAAAAGGGGAAAGAAGAGAAGTTATAGTACTGTATATCGTGAGTTGAAAAAATCTGGTATCAAGCCATTTCATGTTATCAACAAGCCCAACATCACTCAGCAACAGAGAGAAGATGGTGCATGGTTTTGTGGTTCATTTCTTAAAGATTGGGATGAAGAAATGACTTTCTCCATGTTGCCGCATCAGGCGTATTCTTCATTTACACAGTCAGGAGGCCAAATCATAAAAATGACATCATTTGGGCTGCAAAGTTGGATGATATCAGCGATGACGTGTGCTATTGCCAAGTTGTGAAATTTCCTGAATGTTTGGGAAGTTTTCTCTGTTTCACAGCCAAACAGTTAAGTGGATCATCAAAGAAAATGGACAGTCATGGAATGGCGAATACTTCAGAAAAAACTGTGCTTATTGGTGGAGTATTTCCTTTCCTCAAAGATCCTGAAAATGTGTTATCTGTTGAAGAAGTCACATTTTTGCATGATAAGGCACCATGTTTCAAGGCTCTTCAGACACAGGAACTGCTTCGAAACTTTGGTATCGATTTCTTCTCGTCAAGTGAATTCTCAGGTAGCTCCCCTGACCTTAATGTGTGTGAAAACATTGGTAGTATCTTAACTGATCGTGTTGAAGTGCGCACAGTGAACTATGATGGTATAACAAGCCTCGACGACCAGCGAAGAGAAGTGACCGAAGTGCTCAGGGAAATGGAGTTTGAGTCTCAGCTTTTTTGTGATTTGCTGAAATCATACCCCTCAAGAATGCAGGCTGTGGTACAGGCAGATGGAGGCCACACAAAATATTAAATACTCAGAAAGAAACCTAAATAAATACCTGTTCCGAATTACTTTTGTTTTTGTTCATATCAATTTTAGTTTATGCTGTAGTATAAGAATAAAAATTAAATATATATATAATATATATATATATATATAAATATATGTATATATATATATATATAATTTATATAAATAACATATAAATAAATATATATATATATATATATATATATATATATATATATATATATATATATATATATATATATATATATATATATATATATATATATATATATATATATATATGTATCTCAATAATTATATAGGCTACTTGGAAATCTTAGCTTAATGATAAATAATATTATATATAAGACCAGGAAGAACATTCTTTATTATACGAGCTTTCGAGGTATAAAACCTCATCATCAGGCTGAAAAACCCGACAAGGATGAGAATCAATAAATTACAATAAAATGAATTGTCATAATAAATCTTCAGCAAAAATACTAACCAAATATATAAAATGAACAAGTAAATACAAACTAAAAGGGTGAGACGTAAAATAACGAAAAATTAAAAGCGAACTCAAACATAAAATATGAAAATAAAAATAAGGTGAAATGTAAACAAACTACCACTCACAAAGTAAAATATTTAACGACCTAATTGAGTACCTACTATGAAATTACACGATAGCTAGTTGAATACCAGACGAGTTGTTGTTCAATTCCAGCTTCATCTTTTTAATAGTCACCGACTCTGAAATCAAAAGGTCCAGTCTATTTGAACAAAAAGACAGTACCCGAAAATCCAGGTCAGTGAAAGGATGGTCTTGTGCTAAACTGTGTTCTCTAATGGCAGAAAAGGGTGGTTTGGAAAGGGGAAACCTAGTTCTAATAGAAAGACCTCTGTGTTCCAAAATTCTGTGTCTGCGCCAGCGGGAACTGGATCCCACGTATCGCAGACCACACTGCGAACAAGTGAACATAAGTAAACGACACAGGAATTAAGGTCCACGGGCAGAGTAGGCTTCTCTCTCAAAAGTGATCTTATTGTAAAAGGATTACAGAAAACAAACCGGAAACTAATTTGAGGGAAACAATGCTTAAGTATTTCTTGTAAATTTTTTCGGACCATATAGATACTATGACCAAGGTAAGGCGATTTAATATACTTTACATCTTTACTAACAGTACTGTACACCGGTCCGGGACAAAACTTTTCATTTAAAAAAATTTTCAGAACTTTGTAAAATAAAAAAATGGGATATGAGTTTTCAGAAAAATAATTGTGGAGGCAAACCATATCTTGATAAAATAAATTAAAATCACAACAAACATTGTATGCTCTATTTATTAAAGTGCGTATTGAGTTCATCTTATACAACTTTGGCGACAAACTGAGGTAATTCAATCCCATGCCAATAAAAGTACTTTTCCTATAAACAGAGGTCTCAAATTTGCCACTATTTCTGTATATCTATACATCTAAAAATGACAACTTATTATCCTGTTCCGTCTCACAAGTAAAAGAAATGTTAGGGTGACGAGAATTAAAATATTCAAAAAACAAATCAACATGTGATAATTCCTTAAACGCAAGAAAAGTATCATCTACATACCTACGATAATACAAAGGTTTGAAAGCACTAGGGCATTCAGACATCCAAATCCTTTCACAATAACCCATGAAGCAATCCGCATATACAGGTCCAAGGGAATTTCCCATAGCTACTCCGTCTATTTGATTATATAATTTACCATCAAAAGTAAAAATGCCATCAGCAGTTGCTAACTGTAATAATTTTTGCAAGGGTATTTTATTAAGTCCAAACACTTATAAGTGGTTTTCACATATATTATTAAGAATAATGTCGGTTGTTTCTTTTAGTGGGATATTGTTGAAAAGAGAGGTTACATCGTAACTAGCCATTACAACATCTTGGTTAAAATTGAAAGAGCATAATTCTTTAACAAATTTGGAAGAATTAGAGATGTTAATTTCACTTAAAGTTAGAGGGCTTAAAACTGGAACTAAAAACTTAGACAGGTTATAACTAAAAGTACCAGTTGAGGAAATAATAGGTCTTAAAGGGTTTCCTATTTTATGTACCTTAGCTAAACCGTACAAATAGCCAGGCTTAGACCCTGAAGCAAATAAAGAGCTATATGTAACTTCCCCAATCTTATCTCTCAGACCTCTAAGCAACCTATTTAGTTTTTCTTCTAATTTCAAAATGTGACTCGTAATATCTACATTTAAAATCCTAAATTTTTTATTGTCAGATAGTATTTCATTAATTTTATCTAAATAATCAGACCTATTCATTAATACAACACCCCTACCTTTATCTGGCTTGGTAATATCTAAACTATTATCGTTCTTAAGGTTGCGAAAAATATTGATCCTGATTTTATTTAACTGATTGTCACCCTCCTTTTTTCGATTAAAATTTTTGAAGGTATCGTTTGCAATATATATGTATATATATATATATATATATATATATATATATATATATATATATATATATATATATATATATATATATATATATATATATATATATATATAAAACTGATCAATTATGAGTTCACTGTGTTTGAACTGGAAAAGAGGATTCAAATAATTTTGGCTAAGTTGACTTTGCAAATTAGGTTTTCTTTACTATGATAAATTTCCCTTTACTCATCATTTTCTTATCTCTTAATTTTCTTCAGTAACTATTGCAATCTTTATTTCCCAATTTGTTTTCTCTTCCTTTTACTCATATTCAGTTTTAATCCTCAAAACCATTTTCTTTTCTTATGCGAGCTTTACGTAATATAGATTGAAGTGGTGTAAAGAGGTTCATGTATTACCCAACGTCCTCTCTTCGTCATTTCTCTGATAGAATTGTCATTAAAAGCTTAATTGAAGTAAGTTTTATAGACGTTAATATCAGCTTAGGGTTAGTAAATAACTTGTATTTCCTCAATTTACTGTACCGGTTAAGTACCTCATGAAGCTACTCTGCATGGTCCTTTTTAGTTGTTCACTTGAGCACCTTATGTATATGATTTTTTCTTTAATTTCCTTTTTAAATGCACGTCCTTTCAGTCATGTGAAAAGCTTCATAACGAGTTAATGATCCCTACGACTATAGTCGGTTTAATTTCATCGTCCACTCACAGGTGCAAAAGTTGACACATGTGGATGGGTAGCACGTCATTGGCTGACAATCAACGTTTCCGATAATGCTGGCTTATTGTGAGAAATATCAAACTATTTTTTCCAATAACGTATTTGAATGTTTGTATAGACCAAGAAACCTCACCCTTTATGATATAAATCATAAACTCGTCGATTTGTGTCCATGATATACCAACACAAGCACACGAAAGACGACATTCTATCAGACAAGTAACTCAGATCAAGTAGAAACGAACGGTAAACTTTCAGTAATTGATTTATCTCATTACTGTAGTCCAGACCACACACAGACCTATAATAAAAAACCTGTTCAAATCAGATTTTCTTACCATTCAAACTACATTACATTTACAGTTCCATTACATATATATAAAAATAACTTTATTGTGATGCCAAAGTAACGTCTACGTCCGTAAACTGAAAAATAACCTTCAGTTTTGTTTACCTCTAAAACATGGCGCACAGACCAATGAAGCTAGGCCTATACTACTGATTCACCAGATATTTTGTTATTTTATTTTACTGGCCTTCTTTTAAGCACACGTCCGGTCTATTTTAGTCAAAATTACTTTTTTTTTATTGTAACCTTTATTTTTTTCATTCTATATAATTATCTTTCTTATGACCAGCAATGGAAAAATGTATGCCGAGAGTCATCAACACTAAGGATGACTACAACTGAATGTTACTTTAAACTTTTGCTGGATAATTCATTTAGTTAATAATTCCAAAAGTGCCTAAGCACTGAGCTATTATAATTATTTGTATGCTTAAGAAAAAATCTTTAAATATTCAGAGTATTCTGTACAATACCATTACTAACATGCCATGTTATAACTTAAATTTCCCGCCTTCCAGTCAATACAACGTTGTTCCATTCACCTCACCAAGGCCATAGGCAGCCTCTTACAAAACATTTCTTGCTCACTTCGAATATTAACTTGCTCATGTAATTTGCAATGCAAGAAATGATTAAAATACATCTCATTAGCACTCACACAGCCAGATATCATTTTGTGTATCTATAATAAGATAAAAAATAATTGTTTAACGTCCTTCGTTCGTTTGCGTTTGACCTGAGTAGATTGTTTATTACAAGCTGGTCATTCGTGTTCTTGTATTGTTATAGTGTCGACATAAATCGACATGTTATGATCTAAATAAGGCGTGAGTTTTTTTTTTTTTTTTTTTTTATTTTTAGGCATTCAGATGTATTACTGAGGAAACATTTTCCATCTTTATCACATTAAGCCTACGATATCGAAAACATTGACTTCAGCCACAACAACCTAAAACCTACGTTGCTGAGTGGACAGGTGAAATGAAACCGAATATAATTACTTTTAAATGTTCATGTATGAGGCGTATGGTAATAATAACGTATGCCTCCGTACGCGCGTTTGCATAAAGCTTAGGAAAAGCAGAAAACCCAAATTTGTGATGAATGTTTATGGAATCCATTTATTCCGCAATTATTAACAAAGATATCATAAACCAGTCGAGGGAAAACGTTCGAAAATTATTTTACATTTCTATAACCATTCTCCAGTAACTATATAATATGCAATCCTGCGTTAACGAAAAAATAGGATCGTGATATATTTTCCCTTTCGCCCATGCATATCAAGTTACTCACGATTTAAGAGAGTTAACATAAATTTTGTTCTTAGGAACTATTTCAGGTATTACTGAACGACATGAGTAATCACTTAGCATCTCCAGTCTATCAAAATGAACGCCAGTCTTTTCATCATAAATTTCCAGAGAAGGAAATAAAAAATTTTTGATAAGTTCATTAATGGCCACTGGACTCTAATGAGGTTAATGACTAAAAAAACTGATTTCTCATTAGCGCTCTCGTCATGCACTCGTACATGAAAATTTTTCACTTTCTTCAAAGAGTTTCATATAGATCGGTCTGGAATAGAAAAGGAGTCTAACAATAATTGCAGTGGAGACCAAATGAATATTAAAAATTGCAAAGATGTTAATAATATTATAAGTAGTTACGATAATGAATCGTTTGTGGAAGGGGCTATAGAAATATTAGGAATTGGCATAAAAGGAATACGAGCTGGATGTGTCAGAGCCAGGAGCCAGAACGCAAGCCGCCAACGGCATCCCTTAACGATGAATACAACCCACAAGGTCAGCACCCCACCACGACCCATGACCCCTGTCCCTCTAGACGTGAGCTTCTTTAGGTAAATTAAATTCGCCATTATGGGTTTTTATGTTTTATATTTTAAATTGAGAGTGCAAATATATATATATATATATATATATATATATATATATATATATATATATATATATATATATATATATATATATATATATATATATATATATATATA
>NC_089742.1:9663947-9686447 GCF_040412425.1 Macrobrachium rosenbergii
TGTCTGACGATGACATCAGTAACTTGAAATCGAAGAGCAAACTGAGGGTGTGTGATGAATGCCAGCCAACTTACAAAGTTCCAAGCATCAGGCAACGATTATGAAACCAGTGGCGTCAGTGTTTGCTTATAAATTACTCGTGATCATAATGTCGCTAACGTTTCAGCTGACTACGTTGTTTGTGGTTTTTCTCCCAGACAGCTTTAACACGCTCGCTCTCCTGATGATTAAGTATTAATGATTATTTTGTACTTATTTTACCCCGCTTTAGTAATAATTATGTTTTAAACTATCGCAGCCTGAATGCAAACCTGATGATGTCTAGCGATTTTTTTCTACATAATATCGAAGTAGAAAATAATATATTATTGTAATTGTGGTATTTAATCTTTAGAGGACTGCTGAAATAATAGGAAGGAAGAACTAAAAATGTTATTCAGGCCTTATTTCAGATAATAAGGAAAACACATACATTGCTATACTTCCGGACGTAAAGAATAATGATAAAGTGTTATAGGTCATCAATACTAAATACAAAATACAATGCAACATGTTTAATTCAATATAGTACATATTACACAACTGCTGTCCTCTTCCCCTCCTGATAAGCTCATGTACGTACGTGAGGCCTAAAGGGGCGGCTCATGCAACGCCCCAAACCCCCCAAAAGGGGGCGTGGCTAGCCCTCCCCTCCTGATAAGCTCATATACGTACATGAGGCCTAAAAGGGGGTGTGGCCTCCCAGACCCCAAATAGACTCCACTATTCTGGTGGGCGTGGCCACCCCTGACCCCAAATCGACTCCAGTTGTATTATAAGCTCATGTACGAACATGAGCTCATATTAGGGGGGGGGGGCGTGGCCACCCGTGACCCCAAATGGACTCCGCATGTCCTATAAGCTCATGTACGTTCATGAACTCATATACATGAGTGCACCCCAGACCCAAATAGACTCCACTATTCTGGTGGGCGTGGCCACCCTGAAACATCGACTCCAATTGTACTATAAGCTCATGTCTTACATGAGCTCATATTAGGGCTGTACTCCAAATGGACTCATGTCCTATAAGCTCATGATATATGTACATGAGGTGCAAAACCAATGTTGCCACCCCTGACTCCACTTGTCTTATAAGCTCATGTACGTACATGAGGTCGAAAAAACCAACATGCGTGGACACCTGTAACTCTACGGAATGAAACCACTTTTCTGCACCCCGTGACGTCACGCAACTCTCGGGAATAAAACCACCAATTCAACCCCTGACCTCAAATTGACTCCACTTTTTCGGGGCGTGGCCACCTGTAACTCTACGGGAATAAAACTAACATTTCAACCCCCCGACCCCAACCTACCTCCACTTTGCCACACCCCCGTGACGTCACGCAACTCTACGGGAATAAAACCACCAATTCAACCCCTGACCTCAAATTGACTCCACTTTTTGGGGCGTGGCCACCTGTAACTCTACGGGAATAAAACCAACATTTCAACCCCCGACCCCAACCTGGCTCCACTTTGCCGCACCCCGTGACGTCACGTAACTCTACGGGAATAAAACCACCAATTCAACCCCTGACCTCAAATTGACTCCACTTTTTGGGGCGTGGCCACCTGTAACTCTACGGGAATAAAACTAACATTTCAACCCCCGACCCCAACCTGGCTCCACTTTGCCGCACCCCACGTGACGTAACTCTACGGGAATAAAACCACCAATTCAACCCCTGACCTCAAATTGACTCCACTTTTTGGGGGCGTGGCCACCTGTAACTCTACGGGAATAAAACCAACATTTCAACCCCCGACCCCAACCTGGCTCCACTTTGCCGCACCCCCCGTGACGTCACGTAACTCTACGGGAATAAAACCACCAATTCAACCCCTGACCTCAAATTGACTCCACTTTTTGGGGGCGTGGCCACCTGTAACTCTACGGGAATAAAACCAACATTTCAACCCCCGACCCCAACCTGGCTCCACTTTGTCGCACCCCGTGACGTCACGCAACTCTACGGGAATAAAACCACCAATTCAACCCCGACCTCAAATTGACTCCACCACTTTTCTACCTCCTGTGACGTCACGTAACTCTACGGGAATAAAACCATCCTTCCAACCCCCTACCCCAAATTGACTCCACCTTTCCTACCCCCATGACGTCACGTAACTCTACGGGAATAAAACCATCCTTCCAACCCCCGACCCCAAATTGACTCCATTCCTAACCCCCGTGACGTCACGTAACTCTACGGAAACCCTTCATTTGAACCCCCGACCCCAAATCGACTCCACGCTTATGCCCCCGTGACGTCACGTAACTCTACGGGAATAAAACCACCCCACCCCAACCCCAAATAGACTCAGTTCACTGCTTTTTGCGACTCATGTCCCCTTTAATTGTTTTCAACGTAACCGGGACGTTTACCTCCTCCTCATATAAAATCTCTAAATTAATATATGCACATCGCGAATGTAGCCTCTCTCTCTCTCTCTCTCTCTCTCTCTCTCTCTCTCTCTCTCTCTCTCTCTCTCTCTCTCTCAGCCGTTACATTTTGCTTAGATATTCGGAGTATCATGATAAAAGGATATTTGGCGACTGACTTCAACCTCATGTGAGACATATATTTATCAATTTGATATCTCCCCCAATAACCGACACACGGATGAAACCTGACCTTATCGCCATATTTGCCAAGCTGACTTCACCCTCACGTGAAATTTTATCTATCATAGAATTTGAGTCATAATCTCCATACACTACACAAGTTTAAAGGCAAACACTTCAATTTGTTTATTTATTAATACCGAGTTTGAAAGAGGTTAAATGAAAAATCAAATGACAGACGGAATTTCAGTTTTGTTTATTTATTAATACCGAGTTTGAAAGAGGTTAAATGAAAAATCAAATGACAGACGGAATTGTTATTTTATATTTGTAACCAATGCTAAATACAGGGGAATGAATTAATATTCCATACAAATACATACATTAGAAAAAACTGTATATACAAACACGAACGCGATAATATACGCATTCGCTTTTCCAAAAACAATACTTCAACGAAACACACGGCTACTAAATATTTTCTAACCTGTTCCTTCACATCACAGCCTCAGTATATGCCACATACATCTACTCCAGCACTTTCCCGACCGTTTATCAAAGACGACGTTTCATCTAACACCTCAAAGCTTTTAAATTTAGCTAACAAGTTTTTCATATATAAATCTTCCACGCACCTTTCCTCCAACAGGGATAAATTCTTTTTCATTATAGCCACGCAACATATTTTACCAATTTTGCTCATTTCATCACTGAATGTAGCTAACACAGGTAAATATTGATTCAACCAAGTCGTATTAACACGCCCGCTTTGACCGATGCCAGCGGGAAAGATAACATACTTGACAAAGTCATACGATGATTTAGATAATTCTTCCTTCAATTTCTTGACCGAAGAAAAAAGTGGTTGAATCTCATCTGCTTACTATCTCTGGCCAAACGATCGGCATGATCTTCATCTTTGGAATAAGCCACGCTCTTTTTTGTGCGTATTCGTTCTCTTCAATGGGGGCGCCGATACCGTATTGTGTTAATAAGGTAGCTATGGTAGGGAGATCAACTTCATCGTTGCATTCCCAAGATGTGATATTTTCAGGTCTTTTCACAATGGCGGAACCTTCAATACCCTATCACGAGGACATGCATATGATGCACCAGTGCGAGAATATCGAAAACCTGCCAACTCGGCATACGGATAAGCACGAATGACGTCTGCCACCACACCGTAATTCCTGCATGTGACACAATTAGTGGCCACTACTAAACACGTGTTCCGCTTCCTGAACATATTTTCGGACAAGTTCCCGAAAACTAACTTGCACGAGGAGGTTGATGAAGCCATGGCGAGAGTCCACGTCTTGATGTGATAATCCTTCAAGAGATAATGAGCTACCCGAGCTCCCTGCCTTTATCACAATCACCGATTACAAACCAGTTGTGACGAAGCATCAAGTCTCTCCCTCCCAGCCATGATTCACACACACACGAATAAACAAGTCTTATCATTCCCTCACGCCAAAGGTCATCCACACATATGACTCATTTTATCAAAATCAGTATCACTCCCAGCCATGATTCAAGCTCACACGAATAAACAAGTCTTATCATTCCCCCATGCCAAAGTCATCCACACATATGACTCATTTTATCAAAATCAGTATCACGTGACTAAACAGCTCCGGCATCATTGTTCCTAAAATGTTAATAAGCCACCCACGCATCCACCATGCTTCTGTTTCGTTTCTTCCTCACAATCGCCATCTTGTTTTTCCTCCCTCCTCCTCCTCCTCCTCCTCCTCCTCCTCCCCTTTTTCCCCATATTTCGCCACGTTTCGATTTGTTTTTTAATGGCTATATTCCTTAACATCCAATCTTTAACCCCGGCCATTTCTATGAAGTAGTGATAATTCGAAATATTATCAACGTGGGTTTTTTTATTCCCTTGAAATTCTCGAGCTATATCTAAAATATTATAACCTGCGAGTGGATGAGTTAAATCTCCTTCTTCATTCCATTCAACCGTGTTAGAATCTTGTAAGTGCTTAACAAAAGCCGTAACATATGACTTTTGAGGTTCTTTAAAAATATTGGAATAATACCTGTTAAATCGGGATTGCTTTTTTTGCGAGTCATGTCCCCTTTAATTGTTTTCAACGTAATCAAGGGCGTTTACCACCTCCCCTCCAGTCACTGCACCTACACTTTCTATAGGAGGAGGAGGAGGAGGAGGAAGAGGAGGTCCCGTGAGCGATATAGCTGGCACAGACAGTTTTTGGATATTAAGAGGACGTGTCCGCTACTACTAACAGCTGTCGTATCCAACTTGCCAGTACCCTCCAGGTTATTAATATCACCATCACAAACCTCTTTTCTATTCATTAACCTCTCGTAGGTAATGGCAGGGATAACGTAAAACTCCTTCATTTTCAATTAAAAGACTTCCTACCAAACTCGCTGCAATAGGTAATAACGCTGATAGAATAGCCCCCTTTACGACTTTTCAGTATATTTTTCTTCTTAGATATGGACGTTGTTTTCAAGGACACAAGATGAATTTCTCGTCTACAATTTCTTAAGTGTTTAATAAACTTCTTATCTTGAGTTAGATTACCACAAAGAAAATTTCTAAAAATTTCCGAGAGCGTAGCCACCAAACCACCGTTTAAGATGGGAATGACTTTACTTCTTTCACTGGGTGATAAACCAGAGATGAATAAAATAAAGTTTTTATTTTTACGTATTAAAGGCTGCTTACGGTTCATATCCGTTCAATTTGAGATTCATCAACCCAGGAATTGAATTGTCTCGGATAACCTTTCCAATGAACGTAATATTGAGTTTTATTATTTTTCTTCCTCCTTCCCAGAATAGTGATATCATACGTTTCTGGTAGATTTGTGGGAATTAATTCTTCACGATAAAATGCACCCTTTATTTCTTCACCCGCTAAATCTTCCAAGAAGTATACGACTGGATTTTGCGATGTATCCACTTTTCGGATTTTAAAAATTTCTAGAGTATTTTTGAATTGTGTATCCTCCTAAAAATTGCGTTCCGACGCTCATCGGCAATGCGTACAACGTCTCCAACATTCAAGAGCGAAATGGTGGGAGGATTAACGAGAACAGCCTTTTATACATACTCGAGAATTGACGTTCAATGTCATCTCTAGCCGTTAATGCGTGAACCTCTTGCGGGGTGCGACCCAAACTCCTATGGGGGTTGTGGTTGTAACTCTGAACAATGTCACGCAAGACGTTAATGTATTTTAAGGTATTCTTATGTGTGAGATATCTATATATCCGACTTTTAATAGTCCTTATGACTCTTTCAGCTATAGAGGATTTGATTTCTCTCGAATAAACGCTATATAATTTTATATTTTTACTATCTAAATATTCTCTGACATGTTTGTTATAATATTCTCTACCCTCATCACTATTCAAACGTGAAATTCCCGAAAATTCGGTAGATTCGATAACCTTCTTCAAAGCGCGACGCATAGTAACACCATCCTTCTTTTTCAAGGGAACAATTTGTAGATATCTGGAAAACACGTCAATAAAGACCAGCAAATATTTAAACCCATTATTATACCGAGCTAATTTGGACATATCGGCTAAATCGGTGCTCGCTATTACTCGCGGTTTTAAGGTGACATGATTTTTCTTCTGGGGAATTTTTTCGAGTGACTTTATGCAGTGTGTAAGACTTTTGTCCACGCAAGAATTCTTTAACATTTTCACGTGTAATTTGGCTATCCAGATTTTTCGCTACCCTGAATAAAGAGTTCACCCCGCTGAAACTACCCACACCCCGTGCATCTCCGTACAAAGTTTTTAGCAGTTTTATCCGTTCTTTATCCATATTGGTAAGCTATTTGATATTCCGTTTCACCCAGAATATTAGTTCGGAGCTGTAACAGTTCAGGTGTTGACGGAGCGAAGTCTACTAACAAATAACCGTAGCGGTTACGTGATAGGGCCTTTTTATATATGTCCGAAAAGGCTGAAGCTTTTTGACGGCCGAATAACTGCCGACCTAGAGTTTCAATTTGACTAAAATCACGATTTTTCATTAGAATATAATGTGAACAATTCAGGCTTATACTTCTACTAAACTTGCCCGAATGAAACATATTCTGCGTTATGAATATAACTGAAATAGATGAATGACGTCCCGCTGTGAAGGCGTTAGTGACAAATTTATTATCACTAGCCTCGAGGAAACAATCGTCGAGTATGAATAATAGACCTTTATTAACCTCTGTCTCCCCTTTTCAGCGTAATCAAAGGGATTTAAAATTTCTTTGGATACTTTAAATTTGGGACCTATTGAGGATGCATTTCGAGGGGGTGTTCAGATACCCCGCAATATAAAATGTATTGGAAACGCGTTTCATAGAGTTCAATGATTTTTGACAAAGGACGGACTTGCCACTGTTACTAAACCCCGCGATGATAATACGAGCGGGATTAGCGAACGGGTCTAACAACTGCCCAGGGAAGGGACCTGCCGCAGCCATGATGTTAGCGCGTTCAAGACTAAAGTTGTATACTTTACACGCTCCTTTTATATACAAGCCTTAATAATAATAATTAGGTGAATGGAAGTTGACGGCAATAATATTTGTTTAATTTCCATAATGAAACATATACAGGTTTTTCCTACAATATCAAAATACAATGTACAGTAAAAATGCAACCTATAATAAAAATACAATTTAATAATTTAAAAATATAAAAACCAACTGTGTATATGAATATATTATATACAATATAATATATTAAAATATATGAATATAGGATAAAATATATAGTAAAATATACAAACTATGACACCCGGTCAAGGTGTGATACGCCTCCGTTTAACTGGAGGAGAGGGTGAAACCATTTCCTGTCGAGGAGAAGTCAAAGACGCCGAAGAGAGAGAGAATTAACATTGTATATTTTACTATTCTCTCTTCGACGTTTTGAACATCCTTTCACCCGCGGGAAATGATGTGATGGATGTAGGGTCGGAGGAAGATGCCCTCTCTGGCATCTCCTCTTCTCCTCCCTCCTCCCCCCCCCCCCCCCATACCCTCCTCCACCCCAATGTCTGGATGTCCATACGCCAACGATTTATAAGGTGTCACATAATATCTCTTGTCCTCTAAAGGACAGAGAGATACCTTTCGCTGGCTCGTATGACACATCGTACCTCCTACTCTTTGCAAATTGTGCACACGAGTATAAGTAATCTCATTCTTTTCGATTACAGCTCGATACTGGTCATGCGGAATGGTCTTTTGCCGGCACCTTTGTACTCCTTTCAAGGTGTTACTACGACTAGTTTCCGTCAGATACGAATAAACTTTAGGTTTAACGCCGATAAACTCCCTCATGAGTTCAGCTCCCGTTTCAACCTTGACTAACCCTAGTTTCCCCTTACGTGACTCATCATACAATTCGTGAGTTTTGGGGAAATTACTCAAATCCATGTAGGGTTTGAGCACACCCTTCAGTTCTCGATTGAGGTTATCAGTCGCGAGGGAAAAGATCAAGCTGTCAGTGTCGGTATAAAGGAGCTGAACTCGGTGTCCATACTGCTTTCGAAGAACGTCGTAATAGAACTGATACACCATATCCTTCGCCATGTCTAGTATACTGAAACCGATATAAATCGGGGATTCAGCCATAACAGACTCTTTGCAATGGTTCACAATGTACCTGTCATTACCCAGTTTTTCCAAAGACTTGTACGTGTGTTTGGATACATTCCTGAGGAGAGAGGCTTCACCGGTGGTGACGACAGTTCGGGTAGAATAATTCAATGAATTTTTAATAGTGACACCGAAAAGACCATTCATTATGATTTTGATGGTGTTCCTCTTGTCCGGATCGGTCTCTTTAGCACGCCTTTCGGCATTCTCCAGAATATATTCCCTCAAATAAAAATCCTGTTTGAATTTGTACACTTTCCTTATTACATCAACTTCGAGACCGAGTCTTATCAATGTTTGTAATAAGGGAAGACAGATCAAGTGATTACGCATGGGTAAATGCGTACCCGTCAACTTAACATTTTTCTTGGGTAGCTTCACCTTGAATTTATTCATTAGGTTTTTACTATAGGCGATAGATCCTGGTGAGTCACATTCATGTGATGAATGGCGAGAGGAGATCGTCCGTCTGTAGAGCAACATCCCGTCTAACTGGTTTGGTATCGAGCAGGATGAAATAACCGTATTCACCCTGTGAATCAATGGCGGTAATATCGCTAGCGACAAAACTTTCTAATTCGGCAGGGCAAAGTTCAGTTATTTCACCCAAGGGCATTTTGTATTTACTCATAACTGTGGGATACAAACTGGTGAAATCAACGTATAATATATACGATTGAGGATCACCTACCCTAAAACTGGGATTTAACTCTGGATTATTAGCTACACATTGCCTTCGAACTAGACTACAAAACCGCCGCGGATGTTTTTACAAATTAATTGATAGAGTTCACCATTCGAAATGAGGGGAGACGAATTTTAGAGGAATACAGGAAAGCATCGAGCGAGAGAGAGGTAGAAGTCAGGTAACGGGCGGGGTCTAGTCCAAATTGCGCCATGGCAGCCTTCCTCCAAGCTAAATAAACGTCTGCTAATAATCCCACATCCATTAACAAATACAAAATGGTGTAATCTAGAAGATTGGCGCAATTAGCAGCGTTCCAAACCTTGACCACGTGTGCATAGTCCTCGCTGGAAAGGGTTTCCCCTGTAAGTTCCGAATCGAAACACTCTCGAGAAGGGATGCCAGGCTTACGCAGGATATTGAAACCCGTCACATAATCATAAGGGTAGTACTGTTTACCCGTACCCAAAACTAAATCGAGACAATCCCGAGAATACTGGGTTAACAACTTACGTACGATTTCGAGGGAACCTTTCTGTTTGATATGACTCGAGGCGAGACTAGAAAGGGTCCCTCTAATCACGTTGTTGCTATCCACGAATCTCAGATTGCCTGATCTGGCTGAGTAAAATTTACTACCCTCGCGTTTCAGAATTTCAAAATCATGTTGAGCCCCCGCCTCTTTCAAGACCAGGGCGATGTCATATGACAAATTGTGTACGAACACTGTTAAAGTCGGCTCCTTAAATTGAATCTTCAAATTACACTGTTGACACAGTGCACACAGAAAGTTATCCCGTGCCACAGAATGAGCGTGATGTCGCATTTTCGTGACTCCAGCCTTGAATTCGACGTTGCAGCCTTCGCAATGAGTGCTCGCTTCAAACTTACGGGTGGATTCAGGAGTCATATGTAAAGGATACGCACGCATTCGTTCGCGCAATAACGCCCAGTCCTGGTTCATGTTCTGCAAACAATCATCAACGCATTTCTCTCCGTGACTTAGTCTATGGGTACAATATTCCCCCGTTCTACCGTCAACGATCACGTAGCAGTAAGCGAAAGCTTTCTGCCGAGATACTATTCTCGGATCGTCCTCTCCGGTCTTCGGTTGAATATTATACGCTTCAAAATCCAGGAAAGCCATGTGAGATTGGCTGCAGAGCTTTAACTTTAGTAAACTGTTTAAATTGACCGGGTTCTGGGTATTCGACAGTGGTTCGAGCGGTACAGGCCTGAGTGTGTGCCTCGCGGATGGTGGGACTATTAAACAAAGTCAAACAATTGTAACATACCACCCGCGTGCTCAGTCCCCCGCCCTGCTTGAATCCGTGTCGGAACTTCTTCACGAATGCCAACATATCCTTAATCAACGCAACGTGGTCGTCAGTGATTAATAACAACGTGACCAAATGACGGCTTTGGGGTTACCACCTTTCCTCGCCAGATGTACCGTCCAATGTTTTTTCCGCTGTTTCCCCATGCCTAATTCACATAATTTATACAGATATATGTTGAGGTTATTCCCCTTTTCTAATGTTTTGAAAGAGTCATGGGTCAACGGCATATCTGGCGAGTGTTTGATATTAAATTGCCCCTCCCCATCCTCCTCATTAAGACACGAGGGAGGTTGTTAATACGTGTGGGAGGGTTATCCCGGAGTACAACGTAAGCTTCTAATGCTGTAATAACACAGTTGTACCCGGACTGAATATTGATAACCTGATCACTACCACGGACTCCTTGGGATACGCCTTGAAGTTATTAATATTCACTAACTCACGCCGCGTGATATGAAGTTCAACCCTGTCCAGCGAGGTCATACACCAACCCGAACCTCAGTACGGTTGAGTCTTTCTTCCAAGTTATTAGCTATAAACTCAATAGCCTCCTCCAGGGAGTCATAGATCGAGTCAATCGTAGTGAGGATAGGCGGGGTACATAAATAAAAAGCATTTTTTCATTCATGTCGCCTAGCATCCTCACACTGGTGATAATAACACACAAGTAGAGCATAGCCGAGCGAATACCTCTTTCAAGGAAGTTACTGAGCACATCTTCGCGTAATCGGGCTATGCTACTACTTAGCTTCATTGCCACGTCAATGTGTGACCCTACCGCAGCCGCATAATGAATGGTACTCACTACCTTGTTACCCTCCGTTCTTTCCTCGCGAGTGCAGATCCTCCACCAATGCGTGACGCTTCATTATTATTACTCCCCAACAAATCTTCATCTAATGGGAAGTCTTCAGCGAAGGGATCTGTAAAGATCGTGTTAATTAGCACCGGAGTGAACGTGTATTATAATAATAATAATAATAATAATAATAATAATAATAATAATAATAATAATGCAAAACAACAATGATAATATAATAATAATAATAATATTTTACCTGGATCGGAGTGTGGTGAGGATGATTCATCATGGCGGCTAGAGGCTTGGACATCTTCTTTAATGACGTGGCAATCTGTGAGATAACAAATTCATGAATACTGCATGACATATCATGAACGTGGAGGTTTTTATGTATAACATGAACGTGGAGGTTTTTATGTACACATATTATTTATAAACCCGATGCCCATTGTTAGTCATACAGTCTACATTCAACATGTGTAGCGATCACATCATATACGTGAATAGCAAAGCATGTATAAGTACATTTCAGAAAACCGGGCGTGTAAATTTACTAATAGGTTAGCTGCCCCAATATCATTACCGAAAGAAGTGGAATATGAAGTGGGCCTAGTGGGAGTCATTCTCCCGAAATTATATTACGCTATTAAACCAGAAGACATTGATTTTACTATTCAATTTAACGTGATCTATAACGAGTCAGTTGGGAAACGCGTTTATACTTATATTTATAAGTCCATTTCGGGTTTGTTGGGTGGTGATATGAATGTCATGACTAGAGCGTTTAATACGGAAATTATTGAACAATTATCTGGATTTTACGGTGAGCATATTCGCGGAGCTATCCGCAGGGACGGTTTATTCTCATGGAATGATGACACGAAGGTAATGAGCATTCCACATGTCGATGCAGGAGTGGCCAAAGTTGACATGATTGATTCAATTACGATTAAACTCAGTGCTAAAGCAGCTAATATGTTTGGTTTCAATGAAAAAGTCAGGTATTTAATATACAGTTCGGGTGCGTTGAGACCTCACCGCGGTAGAAATATATTCCATCAAGGCGTTGAATACGTTTACCTGTATTCGGGTATCGTTCAACCTACCATCTTGGGTGATAAAATGGTTAATCTCTTAGACTGTTTCACGTTAGGATGTGCATGTGGTAAAGGTCCGCATAATGCCATTTATAAACCTTTAAATACCATTGACGTATTGGATTACATTACCATCGATGTCTCGGATCAGAACGGTGAAGAAATAATGTTTACTGAAAATGGGGTTGTATCATGCAGTCTGCATATAAGACCTAGATAAAACGCTATCGAACTTTTCTTATAAATACCATTCGTGACATATACCCATCGTAGTATTTAACCGACATGGCTGGTGAACACACCATATATTTGAGCAGTCTCGGCTGTTTAGACACGTATACCAAAAATACACCTTCGAAATTTGCCAATAGATTACCTACACCTATATTATTACCTAATGGGGTTGAATATGAAGTAGGTTTAGCTTCGATCATGTTCCCGGGGAGTTATTACGCTATATTATCCAAAGATGATTTATTCACTCTCGAATTTATTACAGAGCGTCATAAACGTGATAGGCATACATATTTGTACAGACCGAGAATAGCGATGTTAGCGGGGATATGAAAAGACTCGTGAGAGCTCTTAATAAGGACGTGCATGATTATTTGAAAGTTTATTACGGTGATAATTTCATAAATTATTTTAATAGTAACGGTATATTTCATTGGGATGAAGATTTAAGGAGAATTACTATGCCACGTATCAAGAGAGAAAACTGAGACCGGGGACGTTAAAAGTATATACGTAAAATTTAGTGGAAAAGCCGCGAAATTATTAGGTTTTCATATTAATACTGGTTATGAAATATATGGTGGGCGTGAATTGAATGAACACGTTTCCCTTGATTCTCTACCTGATAATTGTGGGGTAGATTATATATATGTGTATACGGATATAGTTCAACCGACGATTTTTGGTGGGAGACTAGTCAATATATTGGACTGTTTTACTTTTAGCAAGTGGTAGAGGAAAAGGAATACATAATACAGTCTACAAATTGTTGAACACGAACATCTTGGATCAGATTTCTATTCTTATCACGGATCAAAATGGACACCTTTTACATTTCGCTAAAGACTCAAGCGTTACTTGCCTGCTCCGTATAAAACCTAGAGGAAAATTAGATGAATAGGTACGTATATAATTCGATGTTCACCCTTGGCATTCCTTATTCGTGATCGTAACACCCTCGAGTCAACTAGAACGTGTGAATCAAGCTCCACTTAAATTGTTTGGGAATAGTATAAACAGTAAAATGAGAGTGTTATTCGCGCCTCCTTCAGAGGCGGAATTTAAAAACTATTTTTATCAGACCCTTTATTAAGGAGAGGGCGGGGTTTGAGGATATTTCCGTTTTCTATCCCGGTCGCAGGAGGGAAGTGGTATTTTTCTACTATAAGTGGTATTGCACGTAAAGTACTTCCTTTTCTATTTAATGCCGCGAAACCTTCAGTTAATGAATTCGGTAGATCTGTGTTATCTGATATGGTAAACAACGGTTTACCTTTAAAAGAATCCTTAAAACGAAATGGTATAAGAGCCCTCAAAACTACTGGACAACGAATTTTAAGCGGTACTGGAAGGAGAAGAAGAAGAACGAGACGGAGGAAAACGGTGAAACGTTTAGTTAGACGGTCGAGTGTGGGAGGAAAGAAAAAACGTAGGAAGAGGAAGGATACACGCGTTAAATCTAGAAGTACATATAATAAGGACGTGTACGATCTTTTGTAACTCATTCATCAATTGACATTCGGCGGGTACGCACTCGTTCTACCCTTCATCTCAAATTATATAAACACAAAATATGGCTAGCGTAGTTCCTAACATACCCGGAACTGGTAATCAAGTTCCTGTTTCATCGTATATTGCGGGTATATCTGAATTGTTCCCGAATGTTAATAGACGGAGAATTATTGAAACTTCAATTAATTCAAAGGAAAGACTGGATTTTACACCTTGCAATATTTCCGTAAATCAAATTCTAACTGATAAATATATAGAATTTCGCATTAATGGGGTGGCAGGTTCTTTCTTAGATTTGTCAAGTATAGCTTTAGAATTATATATCACAATAGATAGGGCCGGCGCGCAATTAGCAGATGATGATCACGTGTCTGTCGTTAATGGTCTAAGTAATACATTATTTAAATCCGCTTCTGTTTTCTTGAATGAAAAGTTGGTGGAATCCTGTCCTGTATTTAACTATCAATCATATATCAAAATGCTGAAAATGATAAAGCCCTCGGCATTACCTACCACCGGTCGGGCGGGATTTTTATATGATGACTATCATGTAACACACGGGGTAACTCGACAATTTACTGCCAATACCTTCGGTCAAACCAGCAGGTGGGAGACGAAAGTTATGGGCGACATTAAAACGCGGGGCGTGCATACATATTTTCCACTTCTTTTGGATATAGCGACTATAGACATGTATTTGCTGGATTCGATTGACTTGAGGCTTAGGCTCGAATTAGCAAATAATAACTGGGTTATGGTGCCCACACAGACGGACATTTAAATGTGATAAATATAGAAAAGGTTAAATTATGGATCGATAGAGTTACCCCACATTATAACGCAATGTCGGCTTTAAATGAGGCGATAGCAGTTAATCCTATACAATATATATTTGATAAGACTTTATACAAGACATACGTTATTGGGCAAAATGAAAATTCGATTTTAATTGATCAACCTTTTAACAGTTGTATACCTGAAAAATCACATTGGCCATGATTGATATGGAAACATTTTCAGGTGATTACGCAGCCAATAGCCTATATTTTCAATCTTTCGATTTAAATAATATACATATTACCGTTAATGGGAATACTGTATATAATATTCAATGCAGTTTCCCTAATACCATCATGCAATTATATCACGAGACGCAGAAAAGTATAGGGGTGGCGGTGATAATCTGATCACTTATGATAGTTTTAAAAATGGTAGAGCTATTTACTGCTTTAATTTTGTGGTGGAAGATGTTGAAGATTCCATGCCAGTGGAAATTTCGGCAAACCTGCGAATATCGATCAGGCTGGGTACGGCTACACCTAACCCTTGCATTATTTTACTTTTCGGGGATACCAAGGGTATTTTAACGGTGGATGCGGATAGAGTTATTCAGTGTGATGTTAGGGGTTAAATAGAATGGATACAAAAGAAATTGAAATAAGTTTAAAAGGTTCACTCGGTGACCGGGTTAAATATTTAGGTGTGTTCGCTTCGGATGAAGTAGGATTATTGACATTGCCAGAAAATAGAATCAAACCTTTAGTTTTTATATCTAATACATTATCTTCGTCTACTGATATTAATATTGTCGGTCATTGGGTATGTTTTTACGTGGAAAAATCACCTAGAAATATAATCTTCTTTTTGATAGTTACGGTATAAATCCTAAAGTTTATTCGAATGACTTCTCTAAATTTATATATGCACATCCCAAATATAGCCTCTATCGACTAATAAAACAAATACAACCCGATAAATCGTACAAATGCGGTCTTTACGTTAGTTTTTTGTTCATTGCGTGAGTCACCGAGGTGTGAAAACAGTATTATCCTTAATACAAAATGTATTCTCATTCACTCGTTTGAGAGGCAATGATAAATGGATAACGGGATATTATTTTAAATATTTGAAAAAGTTTAAATGTTCACATTGGAGGTCGGGGGTCAAACGTGCTATTACATACAAGGAATGTCTCCGCATCTTAAACAACTAAGGTAAATGCATATTTTTCTTTGATTTTTATATTACCCCATTTACATTCTGTTAAGGATATATTCTATATATGTATCATACACCGTGAATCACATAACTATTTTTACTTATTTCAGGATGAGCTGTGAGAATCATTCACCCGTGAACGTCGGTGATAAAATGCTAAGACGTCTTAGTCGTTTCCTCTTAAACGCTTTTCGGAATATTCGCCTTATCATAAGGATACACGTGGACGTTATATTGGGATGTGTGCTGAGACAGTCTGACGGTGATTAGTGTATTGAATTTGTACACTGTCTTTTATGTGGTCAATAAATCCTTATGAATAATCATATACGTGTTTTTTTACTATGCCCACAATCCATTTGAAATCAAAAACAGGAAAACGGAGAAAAAGAGTGCGTGTTTCTATGGAATCAAGAACTGTTATTAAATAAATATATAACACATCGGTTTTACATACCTTCACCGGGTTGCTCGTTTCCTTCAGTAGTGGGTGGTGGCGGAGTTGGTGGGGGTTGCACTGCTGTGGGCTGTCAGCGGGGTTGTTGCATCTCCTGCTACTTCTTCTTCTGCTCCTGCTTCATGGTCATGACCTGTTTTCACCTTCCTAATAAATGTGTTGGGGCTCCAGCACCATAGTAGTAATGGTGTCTGACCTGAGTGGCTACTTCGTCAGCTGACAGTTCGCTACTGGAGTTATTTCCCATATCTGAAAGAGAGAAATAATGACTGTTTTATATATTCTGTTTCTTTCAACGGGTACATTATTTCATATGAATATCTATTCCGTATACAGATGAATCTTATTGCTGTTTTTAATATTTACTATATGTTCGAGTAAATGGAAAGTGTTTTATATGCTACTTACTGAATAGTGACGGGGAATGACGTTCCGGTCAAGAGAAATACTTGATGCACTTACTCTTATAAACTTTGGGCATGGAATAACGTCAATTTCCCTTGTCGGCTGTATTTATGGTGTTCAGTCAGAAAGTAATAATCAGGTGTGACATACGGTGTTTCGTTGAAGTATTGTATTCCAAAGATGTAGATCACACCGATCTGTGTGGATGACCTTTGGCGTGAGGGAATGATAAGACTTGTTTATTCGTGTGTGTGTGAATCATGGCTGGGAGGGAGAGAGACTTGATGCTTCGTCACAGCTGGTTTGTAATCGGTGATTGTAATAAAGGCAGGGAGCTCAGGTAGCTCATTATCTCTTGAAGGATTGTCACATCAAGACGTGGACTCTCGCCATGGCTTCATCAACCTCCTCGTGCAAGTTAGTTTTCGGGAACTTGTCCGAAAATATGTTCAGGAAGCGGAACACGTGTTTAGTAGTGGCCACTAATTGTGTCACATGCAGGAATTACGGTGTGGTGGCAGACGTCATTCGTGCTTATCCGTATGCCGAGTTGGCAGGTTTTCGATATTCTCGCACTGGTGCATCATATGCATGTCCTCGTGATAGGGGTATTGAAGGTTCCGCCATTGTGAAAAGACCTGAAAATATCACATCTTGGGAATGCAACGATGAAGTTGATCTCCTACCATAGCTACCTTATTAACACAATACGGTATCGGCGCCCCATTGAAGAGAACGAATACGCACAAAAGAGCGTGGCTTATTCCAAAGATGAAGATCATGCCGATCGTTTGGCCAGAGATAGTAAGCAGATGAGATTCAACCACTTTTTTCTTCGGTCAAGAAATTGAAGGAAGAATTATCTAAATCATCGTATGACTTTGTCAAGTATGTTATCTTTCCCGCTGGCATCGGTCAAAGCGGGCGTGTTAATACGACTTGTTGAATCAATATTTACCTGTGTTAGCTACATTCAGTGATGAAATGAGCAAAATTGGTAAAATATGTTGCGTGGCTATAATGAAAAGAATTTATCCCTGTTGGAGGAAAGGTGCGTGGAAGATTTATATATGAAAAACTTGTTAGCTAAATTTAAAAAGCTTTGAGGTGTTAGATGAAACGTCGTCTTTGATAAACGGTCGGGAAAGTGCTGGAGTAGATGTATGTGGCATATACTGAGGCTGTGATGTGAAGGAACAGGTTAGAAAATATTTAGTAGCCGTGTGTTTCGTTGAAGTATTGTTTTTGGAAAAGCGAATGCGTATATTATCGCGTTCGTGTTTGTATATACAGTTTTTTTTCTAATGTATGTATTTGTATGGAATATTAATTCATTCCCTGTATTTAGCATTGGTTACAAATATAAAATAACAATTCCGTCTGTCATTTGATTTTTCATTTAACCTCTTTCAAACTCGGTATTAATAAATAAACAAAACTGAAATTCCGTCTGTCATTTGATTTTTCATTTAACCTCTTTCAAACTCGGTATTAATAAATAAACAAATTGAAGTGTTTGCCTTTAAACTTGTGTAGTGTATGGAGATTATGACTCAAATTCTATGATAGATAAAATTTCACGTGAGGGTGAAGTCAGCTTGGCAAATATGGCGATAAGGTCAGGTTTCATCCGTGTGTCGGTTATTGGGGGAGATATCAAATTGATAAATATATGTCTCACATGAGGTTGAAGTCAGTCGCCAAATATCCTTTTATCATGATACTCCGAATATCTAAGCAAAATGTAACGGCTGAGAGAGAGAGAGAGAGAGAGAGAGAGAGAGAGAGAGAGAGAGAGAGAGAGAGAGAGAGAGAGAGAGGCTACATTCGCGATGTGCATATATTAATTTAGAGATTTTATATGAGGAGGAGGTAAACGTCCCGGTTACGTTGAAAACAATTAAAGGGGACATGAGTCGCAAAAAGCAGTGAACTGAGTCTATTTGGGGTTGGGGTGGGGTGGTTTTATTCCCGTAGAGTTACGTGACGTCACGGGGGCATAAGCGTGGAGTCGATTTGGGGTCGGGGTTCAAATGAAGGGTTTCCCAGAGTTTACGTGACGTCACGGGGTTAGGAATGGAGTCAATTTGGGGTCAGGGGTTGGAAGGATGGTTTATTCCCGTAGAGTTACGTGACGTCATGGGGGTAGGAAAGGTGGAGTCAATTTGGGGTAGGGGGTTGGAAGGATGGTTTTATTCCCGTAGAGTTACGTGACGTCACAGGAGGTAGAAAAGTGGTGGAGTCAATTTGAGGTCGGGGTTGAATTGGTGGTTTTATTCCCGTAGAGAGCTGCGTGACGTCACGGGGGTGCGGCAAAGTGGAGCCAGGTTGGGGTCGGGGTTGAAATGTTGGTTTTATTCCCCGTAGAGTTACAGGTGGCCACGCCCCAAAAAGTGGAGTCAATTTGAGGTCAGGGTTGAATTGGTGGTTTTATTCCCGTAGAGTTACGTGACGTCACGGGGTGCGGCAAAGTGGAGCCAGGTTGGGGTCGGGGGTTGAAATGTTGGTTTTATTCCCGTAGAGTTACAGGTGGCCACGCCCCAAAAAGTGGAGTCAATTTGAGGTCAGGGGTTGAATTGGTGGTTTTATTCCCGTAGAGTTACGACGTCACGGGGGTGCGGCAAAGTGGAGCCAGGTTGGGGTCGGGGGTTGAAATGTTGGTTTTATTCCCGTAGAGTTACAGGTGGCCACGCCCCAAAAAGTGGAGTCAATTTGAGGTCAGGGGTTGAATTGGTGGTTTTATTCCCGTAGAGTTACGTGACGTCACGGGGGTGCGGCAAAAGTGGAGCCAGGTTGGGGTCGGGGGTTGAAATGTTGGTTTTATTCCCGTAGAGTTACAGGTGGCCACGCCCCAAAAAGTGGAGTCAATTTGAGGTCAGGGGTTGAATTGGTGGTTTTATTCCCGTAGAGTTGCGTGACGTCACGGGGGTGTGGCAAAGTGGAGCCAGGTTGGGGTCGGGGGTTGAAATGTTGGTTTTATTCCCGTAGAGTTACAGGTGGCCACGCCCCAAAAAGTGGAGTCAATTTGAGGTCAGGGGTTGAATTGGTGGTTTTATTCCCGTAGAGTTGCGTGACGTCACGGGGTGCAGAAAAGTGGTTTCATTCCGTGAGTTACAGGTGTCCACGCACCCACTCCCTTTTTCGACCTCATGTACGTACATGAGCTTATAAGACAAGTGGAGTCAGGGGTGGCAACACCCCCTTTTGCACCTCATGTACATATATTAGTTCATGTACGTACATGAGCTTATAAGACATGTGGAGTCCATTTGGGGTCACGGGTGGCCACGCCCCCCCCCCTAATATGAGCTCATGTACGTACATGAGCTTATAATACAACTGGAGTCGATTTGGGGTCAGGGTGGCCACGCCCACCAGAATAGTGGAGTCTATTTGGGGTCTGGGAGGCCACACCCCTTTTTAGGCCTCATGCACGATATGAGCTTATCAGGAGGGGGAGGGGCTAGCCACGCCCCTTTTGGGGGTTGGGGGCGTTGCCCGCCCCTTTAGGCCTCACGTACGTGCATGAGCTTATCAGGAGGGGGAAGGGGTGGCCACGCCTTCGGGGCGGGGTTAGAAAAGTGGAGTCTATATGGGGTTTTTCCTCTACTGCAGTATATATTCTTTTCTTGTGTGATTGCAATTTGGGGTCCTTTTCGTTCCGGTTCGTCAACATTATGGCAATCAGAACGGCTGAGTTCTCATGACATCTTCATCACGGAGGATAGTGTTGTCAGGGCTGTCAGCATCCTCGTTAATGTCGTCGTCTGAGTCGACATTAATCTGCTACTGCAGTGCCATCGAGTATTGCCGCTGTAGTAGATCATTGAACCATTCCCTGTTCGGTGCTTGAATCATCGGGACTAGGTTGCACAAGGCTCTCCACCTTTTTCCTGGTGAGCATCCTTTCACCATCAAACTTGCATGGCAGCACGACTGATGCCAACCCAACTTGCATTCCCGCCCGCCCTCGTCCTTTACGACTCTGCCGGCCCTTCTGGAGGTTGATGTAGGTGGTATTGTCAGGTCGGTCGATTCTTCAAGTCTTTCTTCACGGGCGAAGCCTTGTTTGTGTGAGGATTTCATTACAAATTGCCGTGCTTTTGATAATACCCTGCAGAACGATTCGTGACTACATCAGCAAGCACCTTAATATCCACAAATGTTCTCTTGTCATGTCATATACATTGTATATTGACTTGCATGCTGTGCGTATCAGTTCGCGGCATCGAGGTACACTGCAGATGTACGCTTGTCGCCGCAGCATCAGTTCTATTTGACCAAAGGCACGGTCACAGGGCATGAAGGAACGCCCACTTACGAGGAAAATAAATTCCACCCTCATAAGTAAATTTTTCTGTATCTGTTGCAGCATTAACAGGACGTTGAAGATATTTTATTTTGTCCTGCACAATTATCTGCAAAAATTCTCAGTTGCTTAATACTGTCTTCTCCTTCTTCCTCTCTCACTATTTGTAACCAACGAAGCAGGCAGCTACCGACTTGTTTGGACCCCTTTTTGCAACTGTTTCATCCCACAGGAACATGTTACCCTTGTTTTTGGTGATGTCAAATGTGCAAAAATTTAATAACCAGCTTTATTTTGTATAATATGCCCTATTAACAGGCATCTTTGGGCATGGTTGCTGTTGCTGGAGATCAATGGCAATGTAACGAACATCCGGGTCGTGGGGTTCTTTCAGAAGCTGTAGACCTTTCTTTGCGTCTTCTTCGTGATTCGTCATCTCTTCAACAATCTCTGCTACTTTACCCATGTCATCTGCTTCCTGTGCCGATTCCTTCTTTATTTTTAACAGTGCGCATTTATTACACTCATCAGTTCTGGGTGGAGCAAATGAAATATTATAAAATGTTGTGAATATTTTCCGAAACATTTGTTCCTTTACGGTATGCTGATCATTAGCATTCTGGTGCATCCACTCCTGATACTCAGCAAATAGTCCAGTAACAGAACCCCAAAAGGCAAATATATACTGCCTTAAAGGAGACTTAGCCCGAAGTGTAATGGCTTGAGACCACAGGCAATAACTTTATAAAGTCATGTACATAATGTAAAAACTTCCTTTAATTTATTAGCAGGATCATGCTTGCCCCTTTATCAGTTGGCACAATCCCAGTGTGGATCTTAGCTTTTTCCATTTATTTTAAATCCATGACAATTTGCGTTCTTTGATGCCATGAATGTTCATAAAACCAACCTGACACACTTCAAAAACAACACCAGTGTGTGTTACACTGTTTACAATTTTGCTTCCTCTTACTTGTAGCTTTGGTCGTGTTATTCCTCTTGAAGGGCACTTTGAGAGAAACACGAATTTAAATATTCATTTTGTTTATCGTAATCCCCCGACGTCCCAATATGCCTTGAAAATGTCTTTGATTTTTTCCATTCCCAACTTTTCAAAGCACCCATCTTTACAGGGTTGTCCTATTTCCTGGCTGGCATAAACACTTTGTTTTCATGCTTATGTATTCTGGCCAAGGCTTCTTTCATTTTCGAAACATTAGCAGCCCAAGATTCTATAATTTCGTTCTCTTTTTCGGCCTCTTTTTGAAATACCAGCATATGATCGAGATTCACTGTCGTCCCCTTCTGGTATCTCTCTGAGGCACAACACCACTGGGACCCTCCCCAAGCTCACCAATTACATCACCACTATGTGCTAATACGTCGTC
>NC_089742.1:9691447-9706447 GCF_040412425.1 Macrobrachium rosenbergii
AACCGACTAACTAAACTCTGTTTTTTTTACCGAGGCGCATTAGCTCCGACTCGCAGGGGTGCCCTTTTAGCTCGGAAAAGTTTCCTGCTAGCTGATTGGTTGCAAGTGTTGTGTCCGAATAGCATCATTGTTTTCAAATAATTACCAAGTAATGTGAATCGAAACTTATTTACTAACCTAAATTTCTCCACAGAGATATGTTTTGTCAATAAATAATGTTAACGAATAAAGAGATTATAAAGTATTGTGATGGTAAGTCTAAATTTAATAACAACACCCGCCGAAGTCAACGACAGGAGCTTGTTTTCGGATGCACGCTGCATAATTTTTTTGTACTTTTCACATATTTTAACACCAGTTGGGATAAATTACACTAAGCATAAGAAAAACATGTTACTATAAGCTTTTTTTTGAATACCAGAATCTACTAAAAACATGGAATTAATAAAACTTGCTATATTAGTGAAAACTTCCGGGAGGTAAAAGGAACAGCCTGTGGCATTAGATAAAACTTTAGATAAAATTACCTAGATAGTATTTTCCTGTTATTCATATGGTTCCATTTATGTAAATGTTGATGGGCAAGTTAAAACTTTTCAGATACTATATGCATCTTTTTTAGGCTTTTATTTTGCAGAAATTAACAACCTTTTCGTTATATTTTTATGATAAATATGATGATAAATATGAGCTCTCCTAAAAACTGGCCTTTTTATTTTACATAATAATAATGAACCAATTGGTTTTTGCACAGACCTACAGGGCTAGCCTATGTCTATTATGTCTTACACCATTTTTTCTACAATTGAAATAAAATTTGCTTAACTCTTTAAGGTAACGGAGTAACTCGAACCCAGTAGCTGTGCTAGCTGATAACGGAACCCGTTAAGCTAGGTGAGGAACTACCTTTCGTGTAAGTTACAGCAGACAATAGAGATAAGAAAACTTTGCTTAATTTTGTTCTGTAAAGGTATAGATTCTATTAATAGCACCATTTTCTGGTTTGAGATAAAAGTAATGTGACCAGTAAAATTGCTATAAAATACATTTTAATAATTAAAGAATTCAAATATTTCATGGAAGGGAGTTACATCGCGATTGTAACTCCCCTCCCTTCCATCCGTTTAATTATGATTTTTATGCAATTTATGGCCAGCTAATATCCTTAAAATGTATGTGTATAGAATCTATACCTTTACTCAAAATTACATATTTCTATTACTTACATCAAAATATCCATACACCTAAACTCGTGTTAACCTTATATGTTTACTGTTACAGAACGCAAAATAAAGAAAAAGAGTTTTTATCTGCAATTGTCTGCTGGTAACTTACATGACAAGAGCTAGTTAGTTTGAATATCTGTGCAAAAATAATTAGCCACCTAATAAAAGAAGCACATTACTTTTTCATTAAAGAAAAAATAGCCATTCATATTTATCATCATATTTAACATAACACTGATATCAACATTTACATAAATCAAAAAATGCTGCCTAACAATAAAGATGATTTTTCCCTAAAGCCGCAGGCTGTTCCTTTTACCTCCTGGAAGTTTTCTGATAATAGCGAGTTTTATTAATTCCATGTTTTTAGTAGACTCTGGTATTCAAAGAAAGTTTATAATAACATGTTTTTCTTATGCTTAGTGTAATTTATCCCGATTGGTGTTAAAATATGTGAAAAGTAAAAAAATTATGCAGCGTGCATCCGAAAACAAGCTCCTGTCGTTGACTTCGGCGGGTGTTGTTATTAAATTTAGACTTACCATCACAATCCTTTATAATCTCTTTATTCGTTAACATTATTTATTGACAAAACACATATCTGAGGGAGAAATTTAGGTTAGTAAATAAGTTTCGATTCACATTACTTGGTAATTATTTGAAAACAATGATGCTATTCGGACAAAATATTTGCAACCAATCAGCTAGCAGGAAACTTTTCCGAGCTAAAAGGACACCCCTGCGATTCGGTGCAAATGTGCCTCGGTAAAAAAAACCGAGTTTAGTTCAATTTTTACCTTTCTCTCTAAATATTCCCTAGACATTCCTCTCTCTCTCTCTCTCTCTCTCTCTCTCTCTCTCTCTCTCTAGTTCCTCATTGGACGGATGGGTACCGTTCTCAGCTAGCACTCTGCTGGCCCCGCATTCGATTCTCCGACCGGCCAATGAAGAATTAGAGCAATTTACTTCTGGTCATAGAAATTCATTTCTTGCTATAACAACTGTTATTTTAATTTTACAATAAGCTATAGGTCCTGTTGCTTGGTAACCAATTGGTTCTTAGCCGCGTAAAATAAATCTAATTCTTCGGGCCAGCTAATTGCCAACTAGTGGCTGAGCTGTTAAAGTCAGCTCAGTGGTCTGTTAAACTAAGGCATAATTAAACCTCTCTCTCTCTCATCACTAGGGTATGCCGTTTTGTTTTTGATAGATATAATGATGTTTGCATCATTATTTCATCAATTTTTATTTTAATTAAGAAGCTACGTAATGAATTTTGTAAAATTTCACCTATGTTGACTTTTTAATCTAAATTTCTTCTATACCTAATAGGATTTTTCTTATTTTCATTCATCAGTTTCCGTTTTTATTCTTTTTCTAAGAAGCATCCTCTATCCATCCTGTTCCCCCTTTTCATTATCTTGTCTTGCCGAATTTGTTCTCAGTAGAAGAGCTATCACTGTATTTCTGAGCACACCACAATTGGAGATTTCGTTTCCGTCAGAGACATTCGCTCATTGAATCCTGGAGGTCTTTTCTTTATAGCACTAAGGCCTATTACAGACATCTTCATCTTATAGTGTAGGTGTTAGAGTATAAAAGCTGCCTGATAACTGAAATGTGATCTCCTTCAGTTGTTGTGAAGTTCTCAGAGTCTGGAGCCCTAACATTATTTTATTGGGTAGACTCAACACACATTTGAGAGCGTGTGGTTTTGTATTTCAGTATCTTTTTGTTAAATGTGGTTTTATTACTCTTCGATTACTTAATTTTACTCCTAGTATGAGAAGCGATGCAATTATATGTTTATTTAAGGTAAAGTTTCTTTTCTATATATTATCTGGCAGATATAGATCACATGGTTCTGTCTCTCTGTCCATTCATATATGTAATTATTGCCATGTCTGTTATTTATCGCACTTGCATGTTCGCAGCTGTGTTACATCTTTCAAGTGGACTTCCCTTATAAGATGTGAGGGATTTTCGCCTAAAGTACGAGTTGAAAACCTTCTATTAACAGTAACCACTTTGTGATTAAAAAGAAAATTCTAAGTAACTAATTTTAAAGACGCTTTGGAGGAATAAGAAGGCAGCTTAACGACACAGACCTCCATAAACCAATTTGGGGCCTAATCCTATTCGGGCCGTGACTGCTACTCAAGTGCGGGACTGGAATAGTGTTGTATCCAAAAACATTCTTAATTCGATTTATTTTAAAACAAAGCTTCCGGGGCAAAAAATCATTTGATTTGCTTTATTTGTTTATGGTCGACTGAAATAGATTTATCATTCTATGACTCTTGTAAAGAATGATTAACTAGAACAAAAAATATTTATAGAATTTGATTTCAGTTATGTCTCTGGTGTACAAGACTCTAATCAGAGAATAATGGAAAACCTTTTTATATTTTACTTTATTAATCACAAGCCAAATGCTCAATATCGGGTACTGTTATTATTATTATTATTATTATTATTATTATTATTATTATTATTATTATTATTATTATTATTGAAAGTATGTAAACAAGACATAAATAAATATGTTTGAGTTCTCAGCCGAAGGTTTCTAATAGCATGCCGTCCTCACTGTAAAAGATACAGTGTCATTATAGAAACCACGGCATTCCATTTTGTATAACAGGTATGAGAAAGGCGCTGTCCTCACTTGTGCAGTGCGGTAATATTGTTCTTTAAGAACTCTTCTTTCCCTTTTCTTCTGAACAGATTTTCATGTGTTTTTGTATTTTAAAGTTGCAAAGGTTCGGTTCCGGGAGAAAGGAGAGTTACCATAGAACTCTCGGATATATTTTTAGTCAGTTTTCTAGCTTGGTTTTGTTTGCTGTGTGTGTGTGTGTGAGAGAGAGAGAGAGAGAGAGAGAGAGAGAGAGAGAGAGAGAGAGAGAGAGAGAGAATATGGTCTTTGTTGAAGCAAGTAAACTCTCCAAGTGTGACTATTTTTATTACTTTAAAGTTGACTAAGAGCGTCTCTTTCTTGTTGTTGCCACGATAATTGTACAGGAAATGTCATGTACAGTAGAATATCTTTGTGACCCTGGGTACAGATTTCTCTGTATTGCTTTAGTACATGATTGTATAGACAATAAGGCAAAGGAATTTTTGATTTTTTCACATACATGACTTTAAAAATTCATAATGGTATGGTCAGTAGCATCATTCGAACTTTCCAATTTACGAATATCTGTTTAATTCTGCGGAACGCATTGCTCTTGTTCTTCTGAAGTTGCGACTTGTTTACATTTCTTTGTTTTCTAGGTGAAGATTTTATCAAGACTATGACATTGGAACGAACGTGTTATTTTATATTATACATAAAGTAGATTTCATCTGTTTTATATGGTGGTAGTTAAGAAAATATATTCCCATTGTTTCCTATATAACTTGTCAATTTTCCACAACCATAATGCATTATGTCCTCGTTTGTATCTGTTGTTTTATAATGTTCCTTTTTTTGTTCTTTCGACTGCTTACTATTCATGGATAGGAAACCTATTTAACCGAAGAGAAACCTCCCCTCCCCCTTATGTGCTGTCTCTGTAAACAAAGGAAACAATCTCGAATTACCTTTTATTACTGCGTTCGTAATTTCATTCAGTTTAGTTGTTCATTCAAAGTAATTTGCTTTGTTGGAAACCTGTCCAATTTGCCCTGAAATTACGGTTTTTGGCATTGGAAAACTTTCAGCTACAGGTGGGTGAATATGTGAATATGTATACATTTCCACACGCACCCAAATATTATATATATAAACAATAGAAGTTTATACATACATACATGCATACATACATAATATACGCACACAAACTATATGTTACAGGAAGTTCGAGAAACCAGCGTAGAGTGCACCAGTTGATAAATAAAACTGAATTTTTTTTAGCTGCTTCATTTAAACCAAAGTGAGGAAAGGTGAACTCAGTCATTTTTCCTTTGTTAATAGAGTTTAGCAAAGGTTTAATTCCTGTCTCCCTTTTCCCAACGGTCAGGGAATGTTTATAAAACTGAAGAGCTGCGTCTTTGCTCATGGATGATTTGTTCTCCCAAGCAATCATGATTGCTTGCTTGCTTGCTTGCTCCGTTGACGTCATCTGGAAGGTTGTCGGTTGTATTCTCCACAATCTGCGGAAGGTCATTCATTCTCTCGAATGCTGTAGAGATTTCACTGTTGTAGGGGTACTGCTAGTATATCTGGGGAACTTACAGGTTCTTCACAAATAGGTAAATTCAATTACAGCATTGGTTAATGTATATAAATTATTCCAAAGAGCTAGGGAACTCGACGTTAAACGATATTTGTGGCTTAATATTCATGAATATAAAAAGTCAAGCTTATGTAAATCACAAAAATTCATATATATACATACACACACACACACACACACACACACACACACACACATACATATATATATATATATATATATATATATATATATATATATATATATATATATATATATATATATATTAACTTTATCACATACACAATTGTTCTGTGCATTAGTAGAATTACTAAAAGGACCTCATTCAAACTGGATGGTATCTAATGGAGTGTTTATTAAAAAAGTTACAAGCTTTCTTGGACAAGTAGCAAGGAAACGAAGAAAAAACGTAAGAGAAAGCACGGAAAACGGTCACCTAGGAGGAAGGATCAGAGAAAGACCAAGGTCAAGAGGGGGTGGAGGTCACACAGGAAGAGCTAGGCGATTATAGGATTAATAAAAGTACCCAGCACACAGATATAAATACAGCCGGACTACGCGCCTGCTCATTGTACGGATACTTGATAATGTGGACTGTTTGTCCAAGAAAGCTTGTAACTTTTTGAATAAACACTCCATTAGATACCATCCAGTTTGAATGAGGTCCTTTTAATATAATATATATATATATATATATATATATATATATATATATATATATATATATATATATATATATATATATATATATATATATACATGTGTATGTGTGTGTGTGTGTGTGTGTGTGTGTGTAAAGGATACTCAGTATTGCTTTACGTAAACTTCACTGTTAGGAAGGAAACTGTCAGTTCCGCGATAATACTAACACTGGTCGTACGCTTTCTATACCGTAATCAGGGATATTTCCGCACAGTGGGTTCATCCAAGGTTCAGCAGCTTAAGAATGAATATGAAAATTGTCTCAGTCTTATTTCTACTCTGTTCATACAAGGTTAGAAAAGAATGAATATATATTAATACACACACATATTTACACTCTATATATATATATATATATATATATATATATATATATATATATATATATATATATATATATATATATATATATATATATATATATATATATATATATATATATATATATATATATATATATATATATGTGTGTGTGTGTATGTGTGTATGTATATATATATATATATATATATATATATATATATATATATATATATATATATATATATATATATATATATATATATATATATTATTTCTTTCTGTATATATTTATCCGTATGTTTATTTATTTATTTATGTAGCCAGTTGCCTGAATTCTGACATCACAGTCATCTATAAAAGTTGAGAACAGTCGATTAAAAACAGTACATTAGACGACGTATATTGTCAGAGTGTCACCATCAGTACCACCCATGTTTTTAACTTATAAAAAGTGAAGAGAATTCCACCCTACAAATCCTCGAATATTCTTATTGGGCAAATCTGTCGTCAGCGCAGCGTACCGGCGAAAACAAAGCTCATCAGCAATTTACCCCTCTTTTGATCCCCACCTTAGACCTAGTGACTACTAGGACCTTTCCTCCAGAACCGGGATGTAATTAGAGAAATGTGGAAGACTGGGAGTGATCATCCTTTAAAGACAAAAGAAGATCTCATCACAAAACCAAAGGAAAGATAGACAAAACTATACAAAAAGGTTACAGCATTATGAGAATGAAAAATGAGACTGCCAGGTTGCAGGAACGATCTAGAAGGAGAGAAAGAGAGAGAGAGAGAGTCTTAATAGAGAAATGAGTCCTCCACTCCTCAGAGACCCTTCCTACGTTGCGGCTTTGATCCTTAGTCTTTTTTTTTTTGTGCAAGTCCTGTAAACTTTTGACCTCCATGCTGGGGCTAACATCCTTCCTGTCCCTTCAGAATAAGATTCCAAACACGTCTTCTGTTATGGTCGACGATTGCTTCTTTTATTGAATATTTTCCTTCAGAGGACTTTTTTTAGTAATTTGTTTCTGAGTGATTTCTATTTTAGTATTTCCCTTCTGGGCCTTTTTTTGTTTTGTTTAGTAATTTCCTTCTGAGGAACCAAATGCTTTGGAATGGAGTGTAGACTTCTTTGGTGTTTAGTCAGGACTTTTGTTTTTTTTTGTGCTGTATATTTTGTTTTATTGGTGTTCTTCAAAGTGGATGCTTCAGTTTGTTTTTGTTTAATTTGCTGTTTTAGTAGTTCAGCAGGACTTTGTTTTATCTGTCTGGTTTCCAAAATTCCCCATTTTCTGTTTTCACTTGTTAAGTTCAGGAAAGTGATTTTAAGTGATGAACTGTTTATCTGCAACTTCCCTGTTAAAAATCCTTCAGAGAGGATGAACTTAATCAGATAGAGAGAGAGAGAGAAAGAGAGAGAGAGAGAGAAAGAGAGAGAGAGAGAGCAAGCTCAGAGCAAGCTCGAAGAATGATGATTATGACAGTCAGATAGCTGTGTTGAAGGATGATAATTATGAAGAGCTGATTATCAAGAGAGAAGAAGAAGAGAGAGAGAGAGAGAAAGAGAGAGAGAGAGAGAGAGAGAGTTCAACACGCGTCGATGCTGCTGCCTACCCGAAAGGCATTATTGTCATTGCTTGAAGGAAGAAAACCAGAATAGGAAGGACGAAGAGAAAGATGTGAATAGAAAGGAAGGAACTCGTTAAAACTGAAAAACTGATCGCATCTTTCCGAAAGTAACTTTTGACAAAAGTGCAAATGCATTAGCGGTTGCAAACCTAGGCGCGTTGTTTACATGTAGGGAAAACGAGATTTGATAAAAGCATTTATTAACACGACATCAGTATATAAGGGGGATTAAGTCTGTTTGCCTATTAAATTATAACATTAATGGCCATGTAGGTGCAAGTGTACATTCTAAGTTTTGTATTCACCTGTTAGTTAGTTCATTTTATAAAATTTCTTCCAAATTTCTATTTTGATTTTGAAATATAACGATTCAGAACAGCGACGGATGATGTACCAGAGTTCTTTTTAATTAATACTCATGACCGTTACCACCGTCATCAACAAAGCAGCAACGTTAATGAATGATAAGAATTAAAATCATTTTTCACTGAAAGAAAATTTTGAAATCAAACAAGATCAGCTTGGAACAACTGTGATGAAACAACCCCCCCCTCCCTCCCTCCCTCATGCGCGCGCATGAGGGGGCGTCAAACGATTTCAAATCATGTTCCAATTGACTGGTTCGTTTCAAGCGAGCTGTCAGAGCAAACGATGACTGAAAATGTAGCAGTTTTAAGGTGAAGAAATTCCCGGAATGAATGATGGATGTCCATGATGATGATGATCAAGAGTAATATCATATTCTGGGTGTTGACGTGAGATCTTGTGTGCAGTGGAACAGTCATTCGGATTCCTCATTCCAGTATTCCAGGCAGAAAACTGGAGTGCAGGAGAAAAAATAGCAAAGACTCGTAGAGATGTTGAAGAAACAAGTAAGATTTTTACAGAATGAAATGAAAAATCGCAGAAGCAGATATTAAAGGTTGATATATTCTTAAGAATTTTAATACAGGTGCCATCCATTTTTTCACAGTAGCTGGGTTCAGAATCCCTAAGTCTAGCTATAAACCAGTGTCAATTTCAAACTCTACGTTTAAAAGTAAAATATAACCCTGAGTTTTAATGAAAAATTTAAGTAATCGTCACTGGGCCGCTGGGGTTCAGATGAGGTTTTGGGAGTTCAGTACATGCAGTTGCTACAGAAAGAAGATGACAACTTGCATTTGAAAGCTGACGAAATTGGCGATTAAAAGGGCAGATTTACGGAAGAAAAGGTCATGGGTGGAACAGATGCTGCTGTTTTAAGGTCACTCTCTCAATATTAAACCTCCGTAGGAACAAAATTGCCGTCAGTGCACAAACACGTTCTACTGCAGGCAGTACTGAAAAGGTTCTTTGAAGCATCCCTTCGGCCCCTAGCTGGCCCTTTCATTAAATTGTTCATCACTTTCATATTCTCTTTACTCTATGGAACAAAATTAAACGTTTAAAACATTCCTCATCTCTATTTCCCTTTCAGCGCTGAATGACCTTATCATAGGTTCCAACCTTGTCCTTTGGCCTCAATTTAATATTCCATTTCCATTTCCATCATTAAATGTCTTCAAGTCCATATCATTCTAACAAATTCTTTTCTCTTTTCTTGTCTTCCCTTCAGGCTCCCATCTCAATTCACTTCTGTCTGTTCGTTCCCAGAATTCATCACTGCTTGGGAGACGACTTCCTGGATGTAGGTAGGGATAGGGGCTGGGGCTGGGTAGGAGTGTGTGTGGACTGGGGAGGGGATGGGATGGGGGTGATATTTCATTGGGGTTTGGAGGTGGTAAGATTGGTTGAAGGAAGGACCGTCAGAGGAAGGGAAGACGGTGCTGTTCAGAATTTGAAGCAGGAGGAATTACAAGGGAAATAATAGGAAGCCAGGATGGAAAAGGAAAGAGGAGAATTACTAGACTCATAATAGGGGCCCAGTGAGCTAAAGACTGTGGTAGGGTGCAGGAATTGCTTTTTCAAATTTGATTGAGAGAGAACCATGGAATGAGGACGTAGGTACATTTCTTGTCACGTGGTTATACGATTAGCACAAAGTTGGTATTGGCATTGGAATGTTCTTATTCCCTTCTGTCAAAACAAATGAGGAACTAACTTGGAACCAAGAGGTGTAAATTGTACAACGTTTCCTCTTTTGATTTATAAATTTCATGAGCAGTAGGACCTGGAAAAATTATGCCTGGGGGACATAATTAAAAATGCTATAAGTATCTCATTTTGGATGCTGTAAGGACATTTTCCTCTCTCATTTCCTCTCTCTTCTCTCTCTCTCTCTCTCCTCCCTCTCTCCTCGCCTTTGCATGCAAGACCCAAGATGCGGAATGAGATCGCTGTCAATTTTTTTACATTAATTTTTCATTTACATCAGTACATCAAATTGTAAGATTTTTCCCCATGTCAGCATTAGAGCTACCGCCAAAAATTTATTTAAAAGAGGTGCGTGAGTCATTGTTCCACTTTACTCTAATTTACTTTTATTTTAGCCATGATTGGTGTATCCCCAACTTACCACGTTTGCTATTTATGCATCAGAACGTGGGTGACATAATGCTGCTCCTCCACTCAAAAATTATATTACTGTTTGTTTTTGGTAACTCTGCCTTTCCCCTAATTTAACAAATACACCCGCCGTTGTTTTCATTTTCATCAAGTCAAAAATCGCTCCGGTCCCCACCAGTTGAGTTTCGGATCCCTACTTCTAACTGCGGACCCCTTCGAAAGGTTATGGGAACCACGTCCCTAAAACTGCAGACCTACAGTTCATTTTTTCTAATTCACTGTTCCTGTTTCAGTCGGAAGACAAGATGTTTTGTTACACATTCTGAGGAACAACCTATTATGTTGATAGAAATCAGATGATATTCTCCCCACTGCCAAATTCATGGAAATAATAACAGATTTAAAATCTGCACTTTTGTTATAATATCAGTTATTATTCCTGAGGCTATGACCTCCTTCTGCCTTTGTCCTCTTCTTTTTCAAGGTTCCTAACCCTGGAAAATTTTTCTTTTCATCAAAATCTTTTGTTCCTTTCCGACCTTCATTTACCAGTTCTTCCGATAATTGTTTACATAATTGAAACGAGTCTCAATTAGCGAGAAAAACCAATTCCTTTCTAGTGAATGAACACCTGATGACTGTTTTCTGAGTCTTTTCCAGATATTCAAACCTTTTATTTCAATTACTCAAGTGTTGAATGTAATTGATTCCATCGAGACATTGGCAGAAATTATAATTAATTTCTGTGCCTGGATTTTGTGCCATAATAAAGGTCCTTCAAGCTCTCATTTGCTGGCATTATCCTCTGGTTATCACCACTTTATTAAAAGTTTCCAAAGCAAATATATTTTCCCCTGAAATGCTACATAAAAGCTCACCCAAAACGGTGTTTCTCAAAACCCGCAGAATGCCTCTTCCTGCAAACCTCGTATAAATTCGGATTGTCTGTTTCCCAGTCCTATAATATATATATATATTATATAGTAATATATATGCCATATATTAACTGCCCAATGAATTATATATAAATAATGTATCCTATATATAATATACTGGAACATATATATATATATCTTATATTTGTTCTACTGATATCCCCTATATATAAACCTATCTTCCTATAATAGGTCATATATAAGATATATATATATATATACATATACCATATATATAAAAGAGCCGCTGAATCCATGATACTATATATATGGCACAGTGCATAATATGATCTATACAAATATTATATATATTTAAACCAGATATATATATATATATCTATATATAATATATAATTTAATTTCTTCTTATAGTATTTATATTAATATTTTGATAATTTTTTTATTTTTATATCTAATCGCTTAATTTAATATATTCTATATAATTATATATATATATATATTTATATATTATATATATTTATTTATATATATAATGCATAGTAATTATATATCTTTTAGTACCATATATATTATATATATACCATAAGTATATATATTTTAAATTGTATATAGATATAGACTTTATATACCATATAGTACTATTATAAAGTGTCATTGCCATAGATTCTAGCAGATGCTCCTGCCAGATTTATTATGTCCACCATTCTACAGCCCCTATGGGTAATTTGATATTTTCCTAAAGAATGAATCTAGCCATTTTCATAGGCTAAGGAATATAATTTTTTTATTTGATCATAATTTTTCTTTAACGATCATTACTTACTCTTGCATCTGTCATTCATTTTCCTTGTTATTTCATTTTACTCTAATAATCCTGAGTCCCCGACTTGCAAAACCCATTTAATTACATGCATTGTCGTATATCATATACTTAGATGTATGGAATGAGGCACCTGCAACATTATTGCCACATCTGGCACAGTGCCACTGTGTACAAGTATTGTGGCATCACCTAACATAAGTCTCATCAAGACAAACTAACTGCATGACTTGGGATTCGCAAAACTAACTTTATAGTTAAGTGCATGACTAATATTAGAAATCATTTAGAATCGATATTCTAACCATATTTTTATGTTGTTATTAGCTTCATGATATAATGAGTTATCAAATACTTTTAGTTTGAGTTTTATATGATGCTGCCATAGAGTAACAACAAGACAAATTTAATCAATTAATTCCCAGCTGCCTAGTACTCTGCGATAACATACATCTTATAAGTGATGAAGTATAAGTTGCAATTGATTGACTCACATAATTACTAATTTTGAGAATTTAGTGAAATTAAAAGGGGAAGTAAGAAGAGATAATAGCTTATTCAGTCGAGTAGACATTCCCACCCGATTCAAGGTGTGGAATGTCAACTTGGTTTGGGAGGTGTCACGAGGGAGACCTCTTCTGAGTCACCCCAACCTCTAAGTTTGCAATAATGAACCATATAAACTTTATTTGCTTTTATTCCGATTGAAACAAGTACAGTAATGTTGATAACACTGCTGACTAACAAAGGCAGGGTGTGGGAAAATATTGCCCTTTCATGAAAATATCTCGTTCCTCACAACTTAGTAATCTTTTAATCCTCCTTCTTGACCTAGTGACTGCTTAAGACCTTTCTTCCAGGTACCGCCTTTTTGGAGACCAAATCCCCGCCGGAAGCGCAGACAAGCTGGCAAAGGATATTAACCCAAAAAGAGAAAGCACCAGGGCCATAGCAACCAATCAACATGTGGCCAGTGCCTGACACATTGTCTGAAGGCATACAAAATGCACTGCCAGGTGAGTATACTATATCTGGAAAGATATTATGTTAATTCAATATTAGGTCTTAAAGCACGTGTGTGTGTGTCCCTGTGTGTGTGTGTGTGTGGAATCCACACACTTGCCCCTTTTCCTACACTCCCTCTGGCCTTCACCCTTCCTTCATGGCTGCTTTGAGCCTTCTGCTTTTTACAGTGCAAGTCCCATAAACTCTTGCCCTCCATGCTAGCGCTGAAGACGAGGTCCCCTGTCTACAAATGAAAGCTCAAGTGCCAGTGGCGAGGTTTTGAATCAGTCACAAATCTGTTATTCTTCTACTGAATTTATTTTCTTTTCCAAAGTACAATTTTCACAGAGACTTAACTTGTTTAGTGCAGTGAGTAAATCTCCAAAATTCACACGTGTTTACCAGTACATAGAATCGAGTTGCTTTGCAACCTTCTGTGTACCCCTCAATTCTCTTTAATTTTGCTACCTAATTTGTGTCAGTAACCGAATGCGTTCTCGAAGACAGATGTAGCTGTGGAATCAACTTGTTCATCTTATGCTTGTGCCGTGGTCATAACCACATAGTTCCAAATGATGATCCTTCATGGAACTTCTGTTCCTGTTTAATTTGTTGTAAATTTAGTTGTTCGACAGGACTTGTTTTACCTATCAGGTTTCAAAATATTCTTAATGATTTCATTGTAATTGTAAATATAAGTGATTTTAGCTAGATGAATAATGTTTTTTCAGCAAATCAAGTGTTTTAATAAGGCCTTCAGCTTAGATCTTTTTTATGTATGTTTTAAAATTAATTATTTAGTCAGTTTGAAAATCCAATGGTAATTCCACATTCTTTCCCAGGTAAAAAACCATAAAAAATAAAATATATATATTTATATATATATATATATATATATTATATATACATATATATATATATATATATATGTCTGTGTATGTGTGTGTGTGTACACAAAACAGTCATATATATGTATATATGATTTATATAATAATAATTATATTTAATCATATCTATATATATATATATATATATATAAATATATATATATGTATTTATGTATATATGTATATATGTATATATGTATATAACGATATAGTCTGGGTTTCAATAAATATTATTTCGATTTAAATAAGTATTCAACCGGTGACATAAAATAATGAATAAAATATTTAAAATAAGTGTGTTTTATTATATACCTATATATGTATATATATTGTTGTTGGATATAAACCTCTCTTATATGATATTCATATATATGACATATTTATATATATATATATATATATAGTATATATATATATTATATTAATATTATTTATATATATATATATATGTATATATATATATATATATATATATATATATATATATATTTATATATAATATATATTTTTATATGTATGTATATATATATGAACCATATATATATGATTATTGCTTTTGTGAATTATATAATATGTTTATGAATATATAATATATAAACCTTTAGATTTTATATATATGATATATAAGATATATGAAGTTTATATATCAAATATATCCATATTAGGAATTAATTATTGCCTATTTAATATATCTTGGAAATTTTTATATTAATATAATGTATCATTATATATATATTTGTATATATTGTATATATATATATATACCTATTATAATATATATAAATATATATATATATATATAATATCTGTGTGTGTGTGTGTTGT
>NC_089742.1:9711447-9731447 GCF_040412425.1 Macrobrachium rosenbergii
GAACAGCAGAATTTTCACAAGATAAGTTCGAAAACGGACACAGGATAATGAGTAATCAGGTCTTAGAGTCACTAGAACCTAGGCCAGTGGTTCTCGAACTTTTCAGCCCGCGACCCCAAACGATATTGCTAGAGGCATGTGACCTCGCCTTTCCCCGAAGTGCTTCTGACACACACACACACACACACACACACACACACAGTACATGCCTAAGCCCTGAATCATAAGAACATAATAACAACAAACATGATAAGATAAATGCAAAAATATACGCATTATAGAGTTAACTAATTTATTACTTGTAGAAAAATCACAATCTTTAAAGACAAAATAGGCAAAGCAATACAGTATATTTAAATTTATAGAATTAATGTTAAATCCCCACAGGCACTTGGCACTTTGCTAACTGCTTCAAGAGAAAAAAATAAGTATGAAATTAGAATTATACCTTTGTTGAAGAAAGCTACTGCAGATAGCATATATTATGTCAGTGTTTGTAAACTTTAGCACAATAAAGAAAAAATTACTGGTATCTTTATACCAAAATTTAGATATTCAGGCTGGGCTTAAAATGATTAACAAAATAATTATAGCGTTTGACTTGGGTGCTGATATTACAAATTTGCTGAAACCTAAAATCAGCTAATGATCTATAATTCTCATATGAGACAGTATACCCACACAAACATCCAGTAGACTCAAAGCTATTTCATACCTTTTGGTTTCAAAATCAATATTTTGGAAAATTTTGGAAATTATGTCTGAGATAATATTTTTTTTCTTTTTTTTTTTGGCTTTAGAAGAACTGTATGAATTTCTTGTGAAATAATTACTTATTTAGTAACTGTTAAAATAAAAGTACAATATTCATGGAAGTTTAATGACAATGATCAATATTTAGCCCAACTATGGGGCTCCACTAGCAGTGATTAGTTAATTATATCCCTATTCCACAGTGAAAACAGTATTTACACAGGCCTAAGTTTATCATGAATAACTAACATCAATTAGTGAGATACATGGGCCTGCTTTTTTGAGTACAGTAACTCCATCCTGGGTTTGATACCAGAGATGGCAACATGAAGATCATCCTCCACCCTGAGTCTTGATCGGTATTTTTTTTATATAAGTCAGTGCCGAAAAAGTCTTTTCACATAAATAGGTTGATCCAAAAGGAAGTAATACATCCATTGCTGCCATGGATAATCGTGATATTCCCTTGCAATTGAAATCCAGAACTCATCCAGTGTGGTTGAGCCAAACGATGCCTGTAAAGTCCGATCACTGGAGAGTAGCAGCTCATCCTCCATGTCGGATGATAAGTGATCCCCTGTAGCAGTGAATGGTTGCCGTATCCAGTCATATTGTTGTGGGGTTGTCTCTTTTGGGAAGTATTTCTTGAAGTGGTCCACAAGACCTTGTAGGTGAGTCGTGATCATTACCTTCACGTTATCGATGCTTAATTCATTCTCCGCCATAAATTCTTCCACCTCAGGAAACATTTCAACACTGCCCCATCAACTCGCACAGCCCATCGTTCCAGCTTCCTTGTAAATGCATCAATTTTGTCAGAAAGAATCAAGATGTTCGTGTTTGGGCCTTGTAGTGATAAATTCAGCAGATTAAGTCTTTCGAATATACAAGACAAATATGCTAGACTTGCTAACCAGTCAGGGTCAGTCAGATAGTCAGCAAGTTGGGACTCAGATTTGATCAGGAACAGGCGCACCTCATCTCGTAGTTCGTACAAGCGGCTGAGAACTTTGCCTCGGGACAGCCACCTGACTTCTGTGTGGAACAACAGTGCTTCATGCTCCGAGCCCATCTCATTGCAGAGTGTGGAGAACAGCCTGGCATTTATGGGACGTGTTTTGATGTAATTTACTATTTTAATCGCAGTTTGAAGAACACTGCTTAACTCTGGATTGAGTGCTTTGCTAGCAAGAGCTTCCTGTGAATAATACAATGTGTAAAATTTATGTGAGGTGCCACTTGTAAAACTTTTGCTTTAAGTCCTTTCCTCTTACCCAACATTGCCCCAGCACCGTCTGTGCACACACCAACACACTGGTCCCAAGACAAGCCCTCCTTTTGTATTTTGGTGTCTAGCTTTGTGAAAATGTCACTACCTGTACAGGTCCCCTCTAGTACAGTGCAAAAAAGCATGTCTTCTTGAAGTTTTCCACCAAAACTGTATCTAATGAATGCAAGTAATTGTGCAGAATTTGATATGTCTGTCGACTCATCTAGCTGCAAAGCATACTTCTTTCCCTTAACCCTCTCAATCAGCTGACACTTAATGTCATTTGAAATGTCATTAATTCGTCGAGTAATGGTGTCGTTAGACAGCGGGACTGTTTCCAGCTCACGGGCCATCTTATTACCATGCATAATCCGACTCATAGTCACTGCACCAGGTTTCATGAGGGTTTCCCAATGGTATGTGGCTGCTTGGACTGGTGCAATTAGGTATGCTACCTCAAATGATGCCATCTGAGCTTTGGCAGAGGTGGTGGTTTTCTGAGCTAGCACTTGTTTTTGACCCTGCAACTCTCCCTCCTTTCGACGGAAAAATTCTATTGGTTTATCAGCATGAGAAGGATGCTTGCTTTGCAAATGCCTTTTCATTTTCACAGGCTTTAAGCTTTCATTTGCAAGTACTTCTGAGCACATAACACATTGGGGTACTGCATCTTATCAATGGTAAAACTAGTGAATCCAGAATTTTATAAATTCTGCTTGATATTTCCGAAGTTTGGGTTTGGATGATTGGTCATACTGGGAGGTCTTACCCTTACGTTTGTCTTGCCTTTTATCTATATTTGAAGTAGAACTGGTAGATGGTAGTTCGGAAGGAATCTCATCAGTTGTTTCTGAGACACTGTTGTCAGTATCTGATGTTCCTTCCTTGTTTGCAGTCCTACGAATTATCCATCGCTCCATGTTGCTTAATATGTATATAGCTTGCTATCAAAAATTGTCCCTAAACACACACGAGGCAGCTGTGACTGAGGAAAGACTCACCGTTGACTAACTCGACTCATGTGCCGTCTTGGACTGCTGATAGTAAATGCCATATTGATAATCAGATAGATAAAATATCAATTAATTGTTATTTAAATACCAGATAAATTTGAAAGTATGTATACTGACATTTAGTTTTAAGCATCACGTAATCTGAGACCTGAGTATCAAGCAAAAGTCAAAATTTTACTGTAAATTGGTGATGCATTGTTATTAAGCATCTGGCAACTGGTCACGCTCATTCACTGTGCGCCAACGGAGCTCAGGACTGGAAAACGGACAGGTACTGAACGTGTACGAGTGTAAATTGACAGTGAGATGGGGAGGTGACATCTCGGTTTTGTACGATGTTTCTAGGACATGTAGGTAAAATATTGGAACTATTGCAAGTATATTGTATAATACAATGTAATGCGTGGAAAAAAATTATGAATAATAGTTTAACACTATCAGTGGCTAGATATATAAATATATTATATTTATTGTTTTTTTTATTTGCTTATCAACTAATCAGTTACTGATTTCATCAGTTGATTTATTTATTCATTAACTAATCTATTTATCAATCAATCAGTTTATTTACTTATCCATTAATTTTTTACATTTTATATATTCATTTAATTACTTATTTTTTCATTCATTTTTGTTTGCATTTATCTATAAATGTGTTAATTCATTTATTTATCTATTTAACTATTCAGCTATTTACTTATTTTCCCTTTGTATATCTTAAATTTATTCGTTTATTATTTCATAATTACTATTGTATTTCTTTATATGTTTAGTTTGTTTTATTTAAATATTATGTATTCATTTACCCATACATGAAAGTCCATCAGCTTTAATAATTTTGCTTCGTTTTTATAGTTAACAGACTCGTTTGCTTAAAGGGGAAAAATAAAATGACAAAATATGAGTAAGTTACAGCAAAACTAGTATGCTATTAGCGAGGGAATATCCTACTCGTATGAGAATCACGCGGACTGACGGATATACACCCTTGCTCAGAACTTCAAAAATAGCAAAAAAGACGTTTATGTTTGATAAATCATACCTTCCAAAACTAATAATGCTAGCTTAAAATCAATGACACTACTGCATAGAAACTTAGTCCCAGCGCAGCAGTGGGGAATCACTAGTGTGTAGTATTTAGTTTAGTTTTTGCAAAGGCCCATGGTGTTACTATTGTCCCACCCGGCTCTCTTTTCAGTGTTATTCTTAAAGATGCGTAACAATTCGTAACTAGTTACGGTAAATGACAAAATATAAGGTGTATATATATATATATATATATATATATATATATATATATATATATATATATATATATATACATATATATATATATATATATATATATATATATATATATATATATATATATATATATATATATATACACTATATATATATATATATATATATATATATATATATATATATATATATATATATATATATATATATATATATATATATATATATATATATATATATATATATATATATATGTATGATGTATGTATGTATGTATGTATGTATGACATACATACATAATATACGTTATATATATATATATATATATATATATATATATATATATATATATATATATATATATATATATATATATATATATATATATATTTGTTGTACTAAAATATAAACATTTGGTTTATTATTGATTTGAAATATTTTAGCAGAATTATTATGATTTAGCCTTAAAACTAAAGTTGACCATAATACTATTTTTTTTGCTTACTTATATTTATATTTTCTTAACATCATCTCGCGACCCCCAAAAAGTTTGAGACCCCCAGGGGTCAGTGACTAATCAGTTTGAGAACCACTGACCTAGGCCGATTGTACGTGGATTCTCTAATGGCAGTGAAATTTCTATTTTCATTGATTCTGGTAGCTCAGTTAACTTAGTAAATGCTGACCTTTTTCACTCGAAGTTTCCAGAGTGCAAATTAGTTCCTTCTAGTGAGACAGTGTGTGATGTACAAGCAAGGAAACTGAATATTTTAGGTTCGTCATTTCTTACACTTTGTATCGGCAGAAAGACAATAGTAGAATCATTTTTGGTCATAGAAGGATTAACCTTAGGTGAAATGGTTTTGCTAGGACACCCTTCTTGCATGCGACATAACATCAACATTCTTACGGGAATTCAGGGGATTACAATAGGTGAGTCAGGTTGTTTTGTTCCATATATACACAGGAAAAAAACTTGCGAGAAACCTAGGACGCAGTCTGAGACATGTGTAACACATTCATTAGAGAGTGAAGATATTCCGCAAAGATCTTTCAAAGGATTTTTGATGGAAGATATTGAATTGCAACCGCGAGTTCCTACATTGGTTAAAGTGTCGCTGAAAGAGAAAAATTTTCCTTCTCAAGTGTGCATTGTTGAGGGAACCGAGAAATTCAAAGACGTTGTGAGTACGGTGTCAGTGAATGAAGTTTCAGTCGCAGGCGTGACTTCAGTAGAATTAGTTAGCTATCAAGACTCAGTGAAAAATATCACAAGGGTACTTATGTAATTGATTTTGAAGAGTTTAATGAAGAGCATAAATTAGTGAGTTTTTGTGGAGACGGAAATATGTTTCCTAACGAGGAGCAACAGTTCCGAAGTCAGGTTCTGCATGAACACTTGGCTAAAGTTGATTATCCTGAGTATTCAGATAAAGTAGAGAAAGTGTTGAAAGAATATCTAGATATCATTGCTTTGAAGGGAGATAAATTAGGAGTTACAGATGTTTTAGAACATTCAATCCGCCTAGAAAAGGGTACAAATCCCATATATATTCCAGCATATCGAATTCCTTTTAAGATCAGAGAAGAAGTAGAAAAAGAAGTTCAGAGATGGGAGTCGGAAGGCATTATCAGACCGTCCAATTCTCCGTTTAATTTTCCTTTGCTTGCAGTTCCTAAGAAAGACGGTGGTATCAGAGTTTGTGTAGATTTTCGTAAATTGAATGAAAAACATGCCCAGATAGATATCCGGTAGCTTGTTTGCCTGATTTGTTTGTTGAGATCGGTGGCAAGAATATATATTCATCTATAGATCTTATGCAAGGGTTTTTACAGGTTCCCCTTTGTGAGAGTAGCCGTAAATATACAGCATTTTCGGTACCAAAGGGACATTACGAGTTTAATAGGATGCCTTTTTGGATTACAAGGGTCCCCAATAACATTTACTAGACTGGTTAACACAGTACTTCATGGCTTGTTAGGAAAGTCGGTGTTTGTGTACATGGATGACATTCTCATATGCACAGATACAATTGAAGAACATCTAAAGGTGTTAAAAGAAGTCCTCAAGCGATTACGGTTCGCTGGATTAAAGGTCAAATTGGCCAAATGTGAGTTTCTGAAGAGAAAATTGTCTATTTAGGACATGTTATCTCTAAAGAGGAGTTAGAGTGAATGATGAGAAAGTTAAAGCCATTGTGAATTTTCCAGTTCCCAAAACCAGGAAACAGATTCGTTCGTTCCTAGGTATGTCGGGTTTCTTTCGCCGTTTTGTGCAGAATTTTTCTACAATAGCGTCTCCATTGACAGATTTGTTACGAGAAGACGTTAAGTTTGTTTGGGGTGATAGTCAACAATTAGCTTTTGAGAAGCTTAAGAACGCTTTGGTGAACCCACCAGTTTTGAAGTTTCCAGATTTTAGTCAACCGTTCACCTTAGTGACTGACGCGAGTCAGGAAGGTATAGGTGCGTGTTTGATGCAGAAATTTGAGGGGAAATTACACCCAATTGCTTTTATAGCAGAAAGTTCAAAACGCGTGGTAGTAACGAAAGGCTGATGTCAGTTGTGGACAAGGAGGCTTTCGCAGTCGTCTCTAGCCTTGTTCATTTTAAGATGTTGTTGTTGGGAAATAAAGTTGAGATTTTTACAGATCATCAACCGTTGTTAGAGCTTTTTAATAAGCCAAATTTGTCGCCCAAGAGAGCACGTTGGTTCCTAACATTGAGAGATTTTGATGCAAACCTCAAATACATTGAAGGTAAGCATAATGTAGTTGCAGATGCATTGAGCAGATATTTTCCGGTCGAGGATGAGGAAATACACACCGAATCCTGTGTGGGAGAAGAGAGTAAATATTTGGTGTCTAATGTCTCTGATATTAGTAGTTCTGAGATATCGCATGTAGAGGACATACACGTTTCTACAGTGCATACTTCGGGGAGAAATAGTGAGTCGGCAGTCTCGGGAGAGATTGTTGTTCGTGATAGTGAGAGTAACGCCAGTGTGTTATATTACGGGTGAAAATGTCACTTGGGACATAGGCTTGCTCGAACAAAAGCAAGATGAAGATAAATTGTTGTCAGATGCTAAGGCATTTCTTAGGGAGTTTCACCGAAGAAAGGGTATAAGTTGCCTTTTTCTGGTCTAGAGTTGGAGAATAATTTATTGGTGAGGAAAGTTAAGTATAACTTGCGAAGTACTCGAAGCATGGGTGAAATTACACAAATCATCGTGCCAGAGAGTCTAGTACCACAAGTTCTAGACATTGTACATTGTAAATTTGGTTCTCCTCATTTGGGTGTAGACAAGACATATGAAAACGTCAGGTCAAAGTTCTTTTGGAAAAATATGTTTTCCGCAGTAGAAGCCTTTGTGAAGAAGTGCGCTATTTGCAATGCGAATAAGCCAGCGACGACAGTGTCGTGTCGTTTGGGTTCATATCCCATACCACATAGGCCGTTTCAGAGAGTGCATATGGATATTCTGGGTAACTTCTCAGAGTCCGCTTATGGTTATAGACATTTATTAGTAGTTGTTGATGAGTTGACTCGCTTTGTCGAGATTTTCCCACTGAAGTACAAATCAGCTGAGGAAGTTGCTATAGCGTTCTTTAAGGATAATTTGTCGATATGGTGTTCCTGAATGTCTGATTACAGACAATGGTAGGGAGTTTATTAATAAGACTTTAGACGGTCTTGCTAATTTGTTGGGAATAAAGAAAGTATCTATAATCCCGTATAGACCTGAAGCAAATGGGTTATGTGAGAGGGCGAATCGAAAGTAATCGAAGCTTTGCGCATGACGGTGGGTGGTTCCGATACACATTGGGACAGATCTTGGATGAAGTGCGATATAGTATCAATACTATGATGAATGACACAATTAAGATATCTCCAGCAGAAGCTTTGTATGGGTACAAGTTGAAAGGACCTTTTGATTTGTTACCAGAGCGAGTTCAAGGTGATGTTACGGTCACTTCGTTGATAAATACAGCGAGAGAAAGATTTGCACGTATCAGTAAAGAACTTGAACTTAGTTCGCGTGCAATGGTAGAGAAAAGTAACGCGAAATCGAGGGGAGTAGCTTTTTCGATGGGTGATAGAGTGTTTGTTAAAGTGAATGTTCGGAATGATCTGAATTATAAATTAAGTCCGAAGTTCCACGGACCTTTTGAGATTGTAGAGATCAAAAGAGGAAATAGATTTGTAGTTAAAGATGTAAATACCGGTGTGACGAAATTGACCCATATTTCGAAGTTGAAGAAAGTTGGGATGTAATGGAACATTTGTAATGGAAACGTTTGTATATAGTTAGAGGGATAAATGGGTTGATGTTTGTATATATATATGATATTTATTTATTTTTTATTTTTTTGTCTCTTGTTCATTTCAGATGTTGAAGTTCTTAATCATTTGTTTTCGAATGATTTTAGGAATTGAGACATGGGCTATATTTCATACGAGATTTGACTAGTGTGTTAGTGTGTTAGTGTGTTATTGTGTTATGATGTGTTTTATCATCTGACGCAATATCTTTGTTGTTTAGGATTTTTTTTTGGGGAGGTACTTAGTATATCGGACCGAACAAGTCTGATCTTTTTTTTTTTCGGGTTGGGAGATCGTATTTGAGTATTTGGATTTTTTTTTCAGTTTCTTTTTTTAAAATGAAGGGAGCTGTATTGTGAGTAGTTGTAGTTGTTAAGATCATGGGAGCGATTGCCATTACGTCAATTGCTATTTTGTTGAGAATTAGTCAGGTGTTGCGAAATATTTGCTAACCGGAGTAGAACTTTCATGTCTTTTACGAGATATGATACCTTTTAGTGTTTGGATAGGATTCTCGAGTATTTTTTTTTCTGTTGGATAGAATTTTTTTTTTATGAGTGAGTTCCGTAGAGTTGTTGTGTGCTTAGTAGTGAGTTGACTGTGGATATTCTGAGATACACACTTGGAATTAGTTCACATTAAGAGTGTTTGACTTTTGCATTAGTAGTTTTGTTTGGTTCAGTAACATGAAACCTTTTTGTTATTAGACCTTTTTCGAGTGTCTTTTGGGAGACTCAGTAGTGACATGGGATGGATTAGAGACCATGTTCATTTTGGGAGATCAATATCAGAGTTCGGGAGTTGATTATAAGACAAGTTGTACTTTAGTTAGAGAGAAGTGTGTGTGTGACAGTAGTATTTTCCAGTTGCGAGTTGTATCTGTGGGTGGTTGTGAATTATCATTAGTTCATGGACAGACTCCGACAGAATGTGACTTTAGACAGTTCCTGCGAGATTACCACATCGAGTCCACCAGCACCCTTACTGCCGTGTTTTGCAAGGAGTGTGCAGTTACAATGATGTGCCAGAACAACAAGTCGACATCATTTGTTCTTCGAGGGTCCAAGCTGTTCGACCCATCCTGCAGAATCCTGTCTATGGACTTTCTCGTACTTAGCCGTGCTGTATTCAACAGTTCCGAGAAGATAATTATGCGTCATACGCATAACGAGCATTTGGTTATGGCGGTACCTACAACCAAGGTGCCAATGACGGTTCCACCGTTGGAAGACGTCGACGATTCCGTGATGTTCAAGTATCGGGAATATATTATGCCGACAATTTTAATTGTCTTAATAGCTATTTTACTGATAACTCTTGTTGTGGGAGTAGTAAAGCTTATTCGTGTTTGTAAGATTACATGTAAAGGCTCTAAGAACACAACCCCAGTGACTTTGGAAGTGCGTCATGAGAGCAGTCCTTAAAGCTGCAGTGCAGTAGACATTGCTAATTGAGCATAGCTCTATTTTGTTATGTTTTATACATATGCTTTTTTTTAGTTTGCCGTTAAGAGAGCGAGACGCTCTTATGGGGTGGCCGAGCTCTATTTCAGAAAATATATATGCTATTTATAAGATTCAATGCTTTAAGATGTGATGAAAGAATTTTTGGAGCAAGATGGAACTGGCCGAGCCTCGATGCAAAATCTTTGTATTCAGCAAATAGTTTGATTCCTCAGCTCTCTTGCGAGAAGCTCAGGCAATATTGGCGATCAGGTGATCTCCGGGGAGTTATGTATATTCGTGAGTACGTGCGTTACTTTGATCTAGATTATGCCAAAATCTGCCCTAAAAGTGAGTTTGATCGTTCATTAACGTGATAGAACTGCAGTTGTCCAGTCATAGCTTTGGAGTGGTTCCAGGCTTTGAAAATCGGCAGATAAGGTAGAGTCTCAAATCTCTGTTTTTATGGGAGAAAATTGAACTTGTGATTTTTACCATGACTTTCTGATCATTATGAACTTTTGAACTGGTGTGGGAAATTTAATATGAATATTCATACCTCTTTTATATTATTATTTTGTTATGTTACGTTTGCCATATCTTGGCTATGCATTTTACACTTTCCATTATTGTGTTTTGCATTTCACATATTTTTGGGAGTTTTCTATCATGTTTAATTCTTTCGACAGATGTCTGTGGACTTGTTGGAATAACATGTGGAATTGTGGTAGACTGTTTTTTTACATGACTTTTAGTTATTGATTTGGGAGTATGTGTGATTTTGGGAATTTCCAGGCTATTAGCCATAATGAGACTTCTTTAATCAGAAGTGTTTGCAGTTTAGAGTTTAGTTATCTGACTCGATAATTCATTTATTATGCATTTTAATCTTTGCTTTGTTTTATTCATTTCTTGTTGGGTTATTTGAATAATAAACCTATTTTTGTAAGAAACGATTGTGTTTCTTTAAATAGTCCATTTAATTGCTTCGAGAGAATGAGTGAGGTTAGGTGGATGAGCTTTGGAAAATGATGAGAGAGAGAGAGAGAGAGAGAGAGAGAGAGAGAGAGAGAGAGAGAGAGAGAGAGAGAGAGAGGAAAAAATGAAAAAAATGTGATCATGGGTTGAATCTTTTCACGTCTTTTTTTCCTGAAGAAAGATCGCTAGATCACGCTAGACTTTCAAAAAGTTATGAATACTTCTAAAACAAGTGTTGATCTGTATATATATATATATGTAACATATATATATATATATATATATATATATATATATATATATATATATATATATATATATATATATATATATATATATATATATATATATATATATATATATATATATATACATATATATATATATATATATATATATATATATATATATATATATATATATATATATATATATATATATATATATATATATGTGTGTGTGTGTGTGTGTGTGTGTGTCGTGTGTGTGTGTGTGTGTGTGTTTTGTGTGTGTGTTTGTGTCAATGTGTGTATAACTGAATCACAAAAATATGGAATGTGATGAATACCCCATAAATAAATTTGATAAACATCATTACTACGTTAATGGTAATTTATCAATTATACAGTAAACTATAATTATATGCAAATTATAATTTACTTCGAATTCTCTTATCGTCTCTTACATATACAAGTGGCATGAATTATTTTGATGAATGTTTAGCACTGTCCCGAAAGGTTCTGATAATGGAAGCACTCCAGTGTTTCTCTCTCTCTCACAATCATGGATTTTAATATTTAATCTATTTCCCTATTGTATTCTACTATTATTATGATAATGATAGTTTATAATATATATATATATATATATTACAAATAATTGCACTTCAAGACAGAAAATCCTCTCACACTCTCCTGCTTTATATAAAGCCCAAACGAAATATCATGTGATAAATTTTACCTTTTCTTCATTTTTATTTTCTGTACAAGAAAACTATGTACTGATTTCTCTCCGTCCGCACTTTTTCTTTGCGCCCTCAGATCTAACATAGGCTAGAGGGCTGATTGCAACCAAATTGCAGCCCTCAAACCTCAGTAGGTAGTTTATTTTATTTAAAGTTAAAGCCCGTAATGATATGATATAGGATAGGCAAAGTGGCCGTAAAGTTTTGGAACGTGGCTCATGAGAAGGCACCAAGACCACTGAAAAATAGATCTATTTTCGGTGGCCTTGATTATACACTGTACAGAAAATTGGGACTTGTCTGCCTTCCTCTCTCTCATACACACACACACACACATCAGTTGTTATGATCTTTTACTTTTATTGCTCATATACACCATCACTATCCATCAAGACTTATATCCCTCTGACTCTCTTTTTCTCTCTCTCTCTCTCTCTCACATATATATATCACACTTTTATACACATTATATTTTGTGATAATTTACCATTGCTTCTCTTTTCTCTTTCATTCACTATATATATATATATATAATGGTAGTTTACAGGATTATATATATATAAAGCAGTTATATTTATATAATATCTATATCTCATATATACAAGGCACATAATAATATTATGATAAGATTTACCCTTTACCTCTTTTCCCATTTTTTCCCTAATATTTTAATCATTCCTATGATACCATTACAATATATATAATATATCTATTACATACATAAGAAATAAAAAATTATTAGGGATGATGTTTATCCTTCATATCTATCCCATATTTTCCTCTTATATTATGATAACGGATACATATATATATATCTATATATATATCTATATATCTATCTCTCTATCTCTCTATATATATATATATATATATACACATATATATATATATATATTCCAATGAAAATTTCATCAACACCAGAAATTTATGCTGCGTTCTCTCTCTCATAACAACATTAACTTTCAACATCAGGGATATTGATTGCAACCCAAACTTCTGGGTGGGTAAAGTCCCCAGGCTGTTTCCAACGAAGAAGGAACAAAACTGATTGGGATTTGGAAAGCAAAGTGGTGATTTTTGAACCTGAACCTTGGGAGAAATCTTAGCTCATTAATAGTTCCAGGTCAATGGAGTATTCGGCAGTGTCTGTGAAACATTCCTTTTGTGTTCAACTATCTTATCTGGCACTTATTCTTTTACATCCATGTTCTGAAAACAAACAAAATTTGAAATCCTTATCCTAGAAGACTTATATCCCTTTGACTAAGCTTTCCTTTTTGCTGGTTCTTAAGTTGCTTCTTTTCACAGGAATGCAGGCACTACTAGATCTACCATCTTATCAAACTCTGTACTTCAAGAAGGTCCTGTTAGCTGGAAGGTATGTAGACGGACAAACTTCTCTAATACTCACATACTGAGCCAATGGAACTCAGTTAAAGAGACAATAAGTTGGGTCACCCTCTAGTAAGCAGATTTTTATATATCCTTTCATCTGATCTGGAGCTTTCCGAATCTCAAGTTCCAAATTAGATAACTTTGTCTGGTTGCATGCTGTCACAATCTGGTTTTGAGGTCTTCAAGCCACTCAAAATACATTTTCTCAAAACGAAGCAGCCCTCAATTGTTTTTTGGAAGACCTTCACTAGAACCTGGATCAACTTAGTTAAATATTTTGCAATAGTGCTTCTTCCAACATTGCAGTTTTTTGAGGCTGTTCCCAACTCATGTAATGCCTTCCTCTGTTAATCTCTTCTGGCTGCATCTGATGTAACATTTTTGTTTCTGACTATTCCTTTCATCCTAAATCTCAGCTCATTTCTTTTCATTTTTTCTCTGAATTCATCTTACCTCATTTTTTCCAAAACGAAAAGGTCTCTGGATCCACTTCCCAAACAAGTTGTAATACAGAATGGAAAAAAAATCAGATAAGTACCTATTAAGAAATGTAAATAAAGATTAGATCATTTCAATAAAGAAAGAGCACAAACTGCAATCCACCAAAGTGTGTTGTCTCAGTTTAACATTCTGGGCCTTGGGCAACCTATCAAGTGAACTTAATAAAAAAATCCAATTGCATCTAATTCAAGAAAACAAGGGATATCTCAGCATGAATGCACAAAGTCACAGTAATATTCGTGAGAAAAATTTGTCTCACAATAGTATCAAAGAGAAACACTCTACAGCATGAATGATATCATCAAACCATTACTACTCACTGATATATTAAAAGAAATCCCCCTTACTGGATCTTTCAATATCATGAAGCCTTACCTGGAAATCATTCTATTATAACATGTATGAACATAACAAAAGTTATATTGTTCAGCCTTGCATTGTTAGTATCCCCTCTTGTTTGAAGACTCCTGCCTTAGATATTAAACAATACTAAAGCTATAAATCAAATAAATAACGTTTACATCAGTTCCAGAAAGTTTGCAATAAAATTGCAAAGGAGTTCCACAATAGAGGAACTCATTTATTTGGTAAACGATGCTCTGTATCCAGTATTGTTATTAACTACAATGAACAGTAACCTTCATTTTTATTATCAAAATAGAATCAGTATATTGTGGTGTTGTCAAGTCTACCAAGAACTGTAACTTTTTTTATTGAATAAAAATAAATTTAAAAGTATTCTTTTGATTGCATACATTAAATATATATCATGTTGTGTGTAACAAATAGTATCTTGTTATTGACTGATTTTTTCTGATTATTTTACTTTAGAAAATTTAAGTCTTGAAGAACATCAACCATCCCAGAACCCATCAAGATTATTTTGTGAGTGCCATAATCCGAAGGTGAATTTTAGCAGCTGCTTCCAAATTAAATATATAAATTAATATAATTGATAATGAATAGGCGAATGATGACATACTAGTAAAGTTCAGTGTTAAAGTACGAACACAAAAAATTAAGAATGATATTAGATAGAAGCAGCAAAAAATAAATATGTATAAAACTTTTATATTCAAAATATATACTTAGTATATATAAAATAAATATAACTAAAATCTTTATTAAATATACTAAAATCATATCTCATTAAAATAACCAGATTCTTTCAGATAACCCATAAGGTTATCTACCTCAATGTGATCATTTAAAATTTCTAAAATAGTCTTCCCAGTTGGTAAGTACTTTGCCCTAAGGTGATTAAATTTACAACAGTGCACCAGGATGTGCTCAATGGATAGCTGACCACCACAGTGAGCACAAACTGGGGTCTGGCTCCCTCTAAAATATAGCAATGAGAAGTGGGTATGGCAAATCCTAAGCCGTGTTAGGACGATCTCAAATCTTCTGTTACGATTAAAACCCGAACTCAAAAAAATCGATACTTTTTCTGTTTCTGTATTTCCTATTTGTGGATAAAATGGGGGAAGACCATCTCTGCTACCATTTGGTACGAATGTATCGTCTGATAACTGGACGCATATCCAAATGTGGCACCTTACTAGTTAAGACATCACACCTTGCAGCATCCTTTGCTTCACTATCAGCCAGTTTGTTCATTTTTAGATCAGTGTGCCCAGGAATCCAACAAAGCTTTACTGATTTGTGGCGAACAGAAAGATAAAAAAGCCATTCCTTAACCTTTTGAATTAAGGGATGGGTAGAGTTAAACTTCTTTAGAGCTTCTAAAACACTGAATGATTCACTATAAAGCATCAACTATGGCTGTTGCTACAGCAGTAAAAATGGATGTGGAGTCTGATAACTTTTTTATATATGACTCGCCCTCACACACCACTGCACATCCTACTCCATCTTCCGATTTTGATCTGTTATTTATAAGCCGCTCATCATGCTCTAAAAACTTGTTTCTGACTTCTCTCGGACGATCTTCTTTCTTTGTCTCTTTAATGCAGACATCTATTGCTGGAATAAACCATGGAGGGCTGGCAGGATGTTTAACTTGTAGGATCTTCTGCGTTTTTATGCTTTTATCTTCCAGTTCACCCAGCTGTCTGATTTGAAATGGTATTGAAGACCTAGATCCAAAAAGCCTTGAGTCACATTGTTTTAAGATCTTAAAAGAAGGACTCTCATTCGAGCTTTTCAGCCGCGTTGTGTATCTCAGACCTAGCTCATGCCTCCTCAAGTCCAATGGTAGCTGATGGGAGTCTACATAAATACTTTCCATGGGCGAAGTTCTAAAAGCTCCTGTGCAGATCCTTAGCCCATATTATGCACAAAGTCCAATTCCTTAAGTTTAGTCTTTGAAGCAGATGGGTATACTTGGCAGCCGTAGGCTAACTTAGATAAATATACTGCATTATAAAGCCTTAACAACGATTTCTTATCTGCACCCCAATTAAAATTAGATACTTCTTTTAAAATATATAGTAATCTCTTCACATGCACTTTTAACTGGTCAATATGATTATTCCAAGTGAGATTTTCATCAAAGACCATTCCTAAAAATTTTACTTCAGTAGAGTAAGGTAAAATAATTCCATTTAAGGTAAGAGTTGGAATGGTTTCCTTAGTTCGGCTTCTGCAGAACCAAACAGCGACAGTTTTAGATATGGAAAATCGAAACCCTTGCTCATTGCCCCACTTGCTTACTTTATCGATGGTTCTTTGCATAAACCTGCTGGTAGATGCTATCCTGTACAGTACACAGCCAAATCATCTACAAATAAAGAGCCTTTTACTGGTGATGATATCTTTTCTAATACTCCTTTAATGGCAATAGCAAACAGAGTGACACTAAGGACACTACCCTGAGGAACTCCCTCTTCTTGTAAGAAAGGTTGTGATACATGATTCCCAACTCTTTCCTTTATATATCTTTCTGATAAAAACTAATTTATAAATCTGATCATTTTTCCTTTAATGCCCATCTTATACAATTTTTTTTATAATACCATAACGCCATGTGGTGTCATATGCCTTTTCCAAATCAAAGAAAACTCCTATATTTAGCAAAACCTTGTTGTATTTGGTTTTAGAGCCTGAGCAAGGGATCTAGAGTAGATCTACTTTTCCTAAAGCCAAACTGGAAAGGAGAAGGTAATTTATTTGTTTCTAAGTGCCATACAAGTCTGGTGTTAATCATCTTTTCCATCAGCTTACAAACACAACTGGTGAGAGCTATTGGTCTGTAGCTGCTGGGTAAAGCAGGATCCTTGTTTGATTTCTCCGTAGGGAGGATTAATGATAATTTCCAGCTTAGGAATACTCCCAGTTTCCAGATTTCATTTATTATATCTAAAATAAATTTCTTTGACTTTTCTGGGAGATGTTTCAGCATTTCATAGAGTATTTCATCTTCACAATGGGCTGATGGTTTGGTATTCTGCAAGACATCTTTGAGTTCCTGCAGTGTAAATTTTGCATTATATGGTTCAAAATTATTTTCACTTAAATAAAAAGAAATCTGGGCATTTGTAATGTCTTGGAATTCTAGAGAATAGTTCTCACCACTTGACATTCTCGGGAAATATTCTCCTAATTTTTCTGCGACCCTCTCTGGTTGGGTGATTAGGTCACCATTTATGTTAAGGGTAGGCAGAGGTTCAGGGACAAACTTGCCATTTAGTTTTTTAATTTTTTTCCAAATTATATTGGATGGTGTTTTTGAGCTAATGCCATTAATGTAGTACATCCATGCCTCTCTTTTTGCTTTTTTAAAATATTAATTTGCTTGGCCACAGCACGATGGTAAATAACTTTGGCTTGGGCAGTTCCACTCCTCTTATACTTTTTGTAGCATTTTCTAGTGATGTTTCTCATACTAATGGAGGTTTAGTTCTACCAAGGAACTGCTGGTCTAGAGGGCTTCCCTTTTGTCGTTGGAATAGAGGCAACTGCACTGTTGATGGTGGTGTCACTGAAGTAATTATATGCCTCTGAAATGGATTGAAATGATTTTACATTCTTGTCCATGAGAACAGACTCACTAAATTTCTCCCAGTTTGCCTCATCTACCTTCCATTTGGGAGGTGACTCAGAGGGCTGATTCTTAACTGTCTTTTATATGAATTGGGAAGTGGTCACTCCCATTTGGATATTCATTTACTGACCATTCATAATCAATGTGAATACTAGATGAGCAAAAACTCAGATCTATAGCCATGTAAGTCATGGCTGCTTTTGAGTATAGTGATATTAGTCCTAAGACCTCAACATTCCATTGCAGTATTTTCCACGTTGAAAACTATTTTTTTGGAGGAAAAGCTTGGAAGCTGTTGGAAATAAATATTATAAGGCCCAAATTTGGGGAAGATAGATTCTCATTTAAAATGTCTTTTGTTTATGAGTATTATCAAGAGATGATTTGGAAATGACTGGGCTTGACAGGTTTGGTTTATTATCTGTTGATTTACTGGATTATTTTATTTCCCTTTCTTGTCAGTTTGTTTGAATTCAGGCTGGGGTTCTTGCATTGAGCCCTAGTACTTCATATCTATTGTAGTGATGCATGAAAACTATAATTGGAGCATGAGAGGATGAGGGGGAACCTCTCCTCTTTTGTTTATGAGTGCTACCAAGAGATGATTTGGAAAGGACTGGTCTCAGGTTTGGTTTAAATCAGGCAGAGACTCTGCCTGAGACAATTTGTTTAACCAAGGTGGTTGGGTTAGCTTAGTACCATCTTATCCTCCTTGGAGGCTTGTGCTCTAGCTTCAACAGGCTCCTCTTTTGAGCACCTGACCCAGATGGCTGGGCCACTACCACAGGGATTGATTACACCAGCTTATCATTAGAGGTGCCTCAACAGGCACCACCTGACCCAGCGGTGGATAGGGTAGTGGCTTAAGAACTTGAGCATAGCTAGGTTGTTGCCCTAATTGGCTTTTTGCAAAACTGATACTTGCATGCTCTGCATTAGTTTTATTTAGTGCAGACAGTTCATATTTGTAAATTTCACAATTTTTGTTACTGGATTTATGTTCCAGTTGACAATTAACACATTTTGCTTTTTCTTTTACATTCAACATCATGATGGACAGCAGAGCAATTTATGCAAATTTTAGTATTTTTGTAGTTTTTTGATAGGTGGACAAACTTAAAGCACTGATAGCACTGCATTGGTCTTTGCTGGAAAGGATGTGCTCGTATCCTTTCATTTTCAAAAATAACATGAGAAGGTACTTCAGAGTCTACAAAGGTTAAAATGATCATGTTGGCAATAGCTACCTTTTTCACTCTCCAAATTGAATTGGGACTCATTTCTTGAATTTCTTCTTCTGTCTTGCCATAAAGGTCATTATCAAATAGTACTCCTCTCCCATAAATAAAGCTTAAGTGGGGCTTGATCTTCGTAATCATTTCATCATTTTTCATGTCCAACAAGGTCAGCATATATGCTTGGGTTATGGATTTGGCATGAATAAGAACGATTTTCTTCCCAAAACGAGAAATATCACAGCTCTCTTTACTTCTCCCACCTTTTTCTGAAGAAACCTGCAAAATTTATAGTTTGTAATTTTCCTCCTTGGCTGAAGCTACCACCCACATAGGAGGTTTAGGAGTCCTTATTTCTGCATTTTGCTTTCTCTCTGGTTAATCCTGAGCCCATTTAGTTGGCACATAAACGTTCATGTCTTTGGGAACTTTGTCTGCTAAGACTCCCCGTACTGTAGCCTGACCTATTTGTATGGCATTTATCATACTACTAGCCTTTAGAGCCTCATCATGGCTACTAAAGGTAACCCACACTTCCCATTTACATTCAATATCAATAAAGTTCATCCTGATCTCTATAACAGTTCCAAATGATTTCAGAGCTGTCGAGATCATTTCATATTCACAACAGACCGGTAAGTCTTCGATATGGAGCATTCTCAAATTTTTCACACAACCTGACTGTGTTGAAGATTTAATTTTGGATGAAGGTTTCTTAGGGAAGTCCACATCCTTGCTTGAAGTTGTCATCAGTGAAGCATGGCTAGAAGGTCCAGGGGAGGGGGAAGTCAGGAGGGGGAATCAGGGTATTTGTTATTACTGCTTCTTGTCAATTTATTTTTCGAGAAGTCATCAACATTTAGAAAAATTTC
>NC_089742.1:9733947-9741447 GCF_040412425.1 Macrobrachium rosenbergii
GTTCTTTATAATAATTCACCGTTATAATATGATTAAATTTGTATATTTTCGCTTTCATAAACCTGATCGTAACTAGAAATTGTGGTTTTTAAGTGAAAAATGTCTTATTTATATCAAGTAATTTTGCAAATAATAAAAAAAAATGAAAAGAAATATATGCAGTTTCAGTCACAAAGAGATGGGTACAAAAACAAGGGTACTACTACCAACGGATGTTATTTAGATTTAGCGAAAGAAAAGGATAAAACCTTATTCTATAAGGATAATGGAAACCGTGTAACTGATTTTGCATTGAAATTTGAAATTTATTTTATGACTAAAAGATTAAAAAGAGACCTAGCTTTTGAATATAATGGAATACCTTAGAGCAATTCAACTAAACATTAAAAAAAATATAGGATAGAAGGTAGAAGAAGAGAAACTATTTATTTATTCAAGAAAATATCCTGTCAAATAAAGAGGATTTGATTTTTGCTTGAAAGATTCGAGCTCCATTTTCGTCGAATCTTAGAATCTCATTTCAAAATACCAAGGAAATACCATAATTGCAGGTATTTTTTGTTCCGTTTCATTCTTAATCATAGCATGAAAACAGATTATGAACTATAAACGAACAGGGACAGTGCTGCTTGATCCCCAGGCTGTAGTTCTCAGAAAAAAAAAAAAAACTATGAGGAATCCAGTGGCCTTCCCCATGACACCCAAGAGGCTGTCATTTGGAAGTAAGTTATTTCTATCAGTTTTTCTTCAACATTTTGTTTCTGAATATTACTGGAGCTCATATCATGTTTTTCACCCCCTTATCTAGTATAGGTAATTATGTTAATTTTTAGCCTATTCTTACATTTGAGGAATCATTTAGTATTTCTTTTCTGCTTGCTTTCGACTCTTACTAGACTCGGCAAAGCAAAGATTATATTTATGTATACAGATATTATCCAAGCACTATCCTTCTTGAGAACACAAAGCATATTTCTGGTGTTGAGGCACTGACAATGATTCTAACTTTATTTTAGGGTCGGTGAAGGTTGGGGTTGGTGGGCTCTGTGGAAGGGATCTTTCTGGTTTAAATCAACTGGATTAAGTTTCAATTATTTTGTCATAATGTACAATCTAATACTAATCATTTGGTACCATTTCTTTTATTTGAGATTTTGAGCGGAATGGATAATATTATATGGATGAAGTGTCAGTTATATTGTTAATTTTCACAGTGAGATAATTATCATTTAAGAACAGACGTTCGGAAGTTACTGTATAGCAACTGGATATCGACTACACAGTAGTCCCTAACGCCATAATAACCAAACACATGTACATTTAAGGTAAAGCTTCTATCAATGCTGCTTAGCAAGTATTTCACAACAACCTACTTTGTTGTTAATTCATAGGTCAGGATTTTGGGCTATCAAGATAGCAGTAACATTTTACAGTGACTACGAGTAAACTTTCTTGAGGATATAGTTAGTGAGTTAGTGTCTCTCTGAGAGCCCTTCAGAATTCTCCAGAATCTTTGTATCCATTCGGATTAGTACACTTTTGTGTAACTTTGCTCTAAAAATTGCACCATTATCTTTGTGCTTTTGAACATCTTATCTAGGTCTCAAGTAAAGGAAATGCATGAGTGCATCATATGATTAGATCAATGTGTGATATAAGGCAGTTTTTTATATGTATATAATATTCATTACCAAATCTAAAATGGGATCTTTCCTAGAGAGTGAAAGTTCGAGGGTCGTTATGTAGGACTAATATTTCTTGGTGGTCGTTATCTTTATGATATTTATAGTCCTTTGTTTAAGTTTTTACGATCATCCCCAACGGGCTTGTACTAAACACGCCGCAAAGGTGGATATATACCGGGTTAAAAACCCTTGGGGTCACTATCTAGGAAAGGTCCCTAAAATGCTTTACGATGTATAAAATTGTCAGGTTCTGACAGCTGAAAATTGAAAAATTTTGAGAAATGGCGACAATATGCTAAAAATATCACCAAATACGCTGGCAATAACCCACTGAAATATTGGCGTCATTCGGAGATTTTTTCTATTTTTAATAGATATTTAAAAAATATATTTGAGGAAGACAATTTTTATTTACATATAACGACATAACATGTAGTCAGTATATTTATTGCATTTTTCTTTTAATTCTTTATTTTACGATAAATGTTTTATATCTAACACAAAATTGGTGACATGGTAACAACAAAATATCATTCTAACAAGACTCACTACTGATAGTGGTAGTAGATGGGGGGAAGGGAGGATGGTGGTCGTCGTTTGACGGCTGACAAGTGTTTACTAATTTATTTAGTCTGTTTTACGGGTTTTCATTCATATATTCTCTGACTATTCTTATTGTAAACTCCCAAGGGAAAGCAAGCGTGTTGTCAAGCTTTCAGAAAAACCAGGAAAGGTGGATTTGTCAGTAATTAATGAAACAGAGATAAGGAATAAATTTGCTGTCCGGCATCTTTCCAGCATTGGGCTGTCATCAGCTGATCGACTAACAACAAACGCTTCCACCACCACCCTTCTGGTACCGAGAGCTCCCAAGGTTAGCAAAAGTACACTAAACAGCGAAAATGGTTATCTGAAGGCTTAGACAGCAAAATTAGTGCTAAAAAAGATAAAAATTGTGGATAAGGAAACCTTTTCAACAAGGACTTGGGAAATATAGTAAGAAAACTTGAGTGTCCCCGAATGCAATTTCCCGGCCAAGATGCACTTTTACCAATAATGGTAGAGGTTCTGAATCATCTTTATGTGTTTCCTGTAAAAGTGACAAATCTTTGTTGAACTTGGAAGATTGATTAATTGTGGGTTATCTGACGTCACAACTACCAGGGTCACTGACGCCGAGTGAGGAAGAATTATAACATCTGAGAGAAGGGAAAAATAAGTTTTACTCATCCACCATGAAGATGGTGTACTCAAGCAAGCTCGAGGGTCTGTATTAGCTACGAACTAAAATTCCACCCCGAAAGCTTTTGGTTTCTATATTTGAGGTCGTAAAATGATTGGCTGATAGCTATTATTTTGTTTAGTGAAACGCTTCCGTTTCCACTTCAGGTATTCGGAGTGTTATTCCTGAAAAGATATTTCTAGACTTTGCATTTCCAGATCATATTCTGTCTCTTCAGTTATATTTGAATTATGAAATTTTTATCGCATCTGAACGAGGAAATTCAAATATCAAACTGGTAAAGAACTCTTCCTGCATTTTTATAGAGCTACATGTGGGTTCGCTAAGAAACGTTTGAACACAAATATTTTGTTAAAATTAGTAACGAATAAAATACGGTAATTGGAACAATAGGAACCTAGAAAGAGACGAAGTTTTACGATATGACAAATCGTTGAAGAATTTCAAAAGGAAAAGGAAAACATAAAAGCAACAAAAAAGAAAAAAAAGCACACTCACACAGAAACAACGCACACAATATATCGACAATGATTTCAGCAAATTTACCTGGAAATGAGACGTGATTTTTTCATTAAATTTTAATTGGGAGATATATACAATGATGCGAAGTAAATAATTTCATGATCCTTTTGTTCAGTTTTGCAGTGATATTCTAATGATTAATTATAATTAATCATAAGCATTATAGCTAAAAAATCAATATGGAACAATAAAGTGATAATCATGAAGAAGTCTCAATTGCTGAAAGCATTATTAAACAGGAAAGTGGAGATCTATTGTGCTTAATTTGGCAATGAATTTTTAATAAAGATATCCCAGACCTGTGAATCATCTTACATATATATATATATATATATATATATATATATATATATATATATATATATATATATATATATATATATATATATATATATATATATATATATATATATATATATATATATATATATATATATATATATACATATATATATATATATATATATATATATATATATATATATATATATACATATACATATATATATATATATATATATATATATATATATATATATATATATATATATATATACATACATATATATATATATATATATATATATATATATATATATATATATATATATATATATATATATATATATATATATATATATATATATATATATATGTATATACATACATATATATATATATATATATATATATATATATATATATATATATATATATATATATATATATATATATATAAATATATATATATATATATATATATATATATATATATATATATATATATATATATATATATATATATATATATATATATATATATATATATATATATATATATATATATATATATATATATACATATATATAATTATATATATATATATATATATATATATATATATATATATATATATATATTTATATATATATATATATATATATATATATATATATATATATATATATATATATATATATATATATATATATATATATATATATATATATATATATGTGTGTGTGTGTGTGTGTGTGTGTGTGTGTGTGTGTGTGCTCATACATGTGCCTGTGAATGTGTTTATGTGTGAATATAGAAAGGAAAGGCAAAGGAAATAGTTAAATTAAGCTTAAAAAGTGTGCAAGAGTTCAAGACTTAATATTAAAAAAACAAGTCACCAACAAAACAATATGAAATGTTATTAAAAATTTTTATGTTATTTATTTGTCAAAAAAACATTTAGGTGCTTGTAAGATCAGGATGGCGGGGATGAATGATAAGCAAGAGCACGATTATAAGGATAAAATAATATAGGAAGTTGCACTGGTGAATGTAAGATAGAAATTTATAACAATGAAAGAAAAAATCGTTGCAGATTTCATGCACACAAAATAGTTTTATCTTTCCATGATCAGATAACGAACAATGGTTATGGAAGATTTGAAAAATATACGTCACCGAAGAATAAAGGGGCAAAATTTGGCAATATGATGATATTGTTTAAAATAATATGTTAGAGAACTTCTGAAATATCATCTATTTAGATAATGAATCCTTAACCCTGAAGTAGGCATGAGTTCCAGTTAATTTTTTTCATTGCCATTTTCATGTTGATATTATTCTAGATATTTGTCGTAAATTTTTTTAAGTCATTATTGAACGCATTAAACACAAATACATTTAACGTTATGAAGGATGAAGGACTTCTAAAAACCTAAGTGTTTGAGGAAATTCTTATTCCGTCATCTCATTACTTGAGATAATGCCTTGGTTAAGAATCAAGTCCCTGAGAGCAAACTTCCTGTTTCACACTCATCTCATCTACTTGCAAACATCACCATCAGTGATATATAGAAACTTTTCTCCACATTTATCTCTGCTCCACTACACATTTTTTCTGAAATATATGGCTCTTTTACATTCACCTTCTCCGATTTACTTTGTATAACAAAGCAACCTCTAAAAAATATCGTAAAAGTTTCCATTAAGTTTACCGTGTCTTATTATCTTCGTTGTATCTCTACGATCATAACAGTTTAGAATTCCTTTTATTGCATATTTTATATCTGTTTTAACTTCATTTCACCATTGTCCATCAACTACCCTCACATGCATAAATTAACTGCTTCAATTCTAAGTGTGTCGCATACACACTTTATTTTTCACTATTATTAGTATTGTATCATGGTCACACACCAATAAAATTGTGCATGTTGTATGGCAACAAAGCTGCTTAGAGCTCAGAGAATGTGAACTATTTAATGGCTAATTTATTGTGACGAATCAAATTACGTCATGTGAAATAAGACACATTGTTTTGGCAGCTAATTTTCGTTTTAATTAAGGAATTTAATTAGGATTATATGCAACATTCATTCGTTATTTTACTTTATGTAGCTTTTCTGTTCTCATTATCGTTTTAGTCCACTAGGAGAGTGAATGGATTAAAGCTTTAATCTCAACGTAATTAACGTCATGCTACATTACACTTGTTACTAAAATAGATATTTTTATATTCGAGTCTGCTAATTTTCTAAGCAGGATTGTGCTTAAATTTACTGTGGATTTGTAAAAAATGTTCTTCGTTTGATAATTAAGTTTTTATTAATGAACAACTATATTACTGTCTAATCTCAAAAAATATTAAACATAACTGATTGCCAGAAAATACATCTTTTTTATATTTATTCTACAATGCAACTAATATTTCGTACGTTATTCCATTTGTGGAGATATATATTACGGAGATAACCATACATATTTATTCAACTTCATTTGGCATATATCTTTACAAGAGTTGTATTTTCAAGCTATACCAATTTAATATGTTTGGTCATAAACTTGAAAGAGAAAGAGAGAATAGTAATTTTTATCTCAATTTTAATATGACGCTAAAAAAATATAAGATTTAACAATTTAATAGCTTTCAGTGTAAAATGAAGAAAAATAGAGAACAGATATTTCTTTCTCATTTCATATGTAGCATTTTGATATCCAAAACAGGTTCCTTTTCTGCTCGATAGCATTTTCCTTTCAATATTTCAATAGATTTTGATTAAATCATTGTTATTGGTCTAAAAATGATTTCTCAAAACAAATGAGTAACTTAACAGTGTAAAATTGATTGAGCCATTGAAATATTTCATGAATTATTTAATCAAAATGTGCATACGTTTGTCTTTCTATTTAATGGACACATAAACATATTTTGAATTCACTGTAATCTTCCCCCCTGTAATAATTATCTTAAAGTTTTCAAAATGACTTCAGCGGTTGAAGTAAAAGGCACATATATGTATATATATATATATATATTATATATATAAAATTACCTTAGAATTTTTAAAAGGACATCATATGAAGTAATATATATATATATATATATATATATATATATATATATATATATATATATATATATATATATATATATATTACCTCAAAGTTATCAAGCACCTGGTTATTACACAAATAATAATACCAAAAGTTACCTAACTTCGACCAGATACTTGAAACTTCATAACAAATATATTAGGACTGAATACTCTAAAGGTACAGTGATCCCACAAAACTTACTTATCACCTGAGAAAATCAATCTAACTTTATCAAGTTATGGGTGAGGTAACAACCAACAAGCTATAAACAGACTAGTGAAAAATGGGCATCACTTCAGCAAACAATGTAACAGTTTCTCTGGTTCTATTACACCTAGATAAGTCTCAGGTGAACAAACAGATATATCATTTACCTTGTACACATTCATTAATTTCTCTAATTACTGGTGGTCAAAATGAAATGCTGTGATCTTAAAACTTTAAACAAACAGGTTTATTTCTAAGTTCAAGAGTTATATCCAGAGTTCGCTATCCGACAACAGTGTAAAATTTAAGTATTTCTTAATGAAGTTTAATTCACAAAGCTTTAATTTATTAAGAAAGCAATTTGGTTAAGTAAGATTCAAACCACTAACTATCACTCAAGTTTTAAACATATACTTGATTAATTAAACTCAACACAAATGTTCACCATAATATTACTGACTGGAATC
>NC_089742.1:9746447-9753947 GCF_040412425.1 Macrobrachium rosenbergii
GAATTTTGCAAATGCCTTGAGTGTTGATCTCTATTTTTGAGGCTTCATACTTGGTATAGATTAAACGAAAGTGTAAGGTTTGTCATCAAATCCACTCTATATTGGAGAAAACCCAAGTTTTTTTTTTTTTGTATTATGTAACGTTAAATTAAATATCAATAGTGTAAGAGTAGAATTACAATACTTAAAAACTAAATATTTTAACTTATGATCACTTTATGAACCCAGTTTCATTTGCCATCTTAATTCTGCCAGATTTATGTACAAAGGCAAGCAACACGATAAAGAGAGAGAGAGAGAGAGAGAGAGAGAGAGAGTTGATGGTTTTCTTTCTTTCTTGAAATGTAGTTAAATTATGTTATTTTTATCTCTTTTTAAGATAAGTCTTTGAAGTGAATAAATCGATTTACGTTTTTTTTCCTCAGTGAAAATAATGGACCATCCCTGAAATTAGATGCACGAAAATCATACTTTCAGAACTAATTAAATAATATGTGAAACCTTGACTCAGTGGAAAAGCAGTACAAACGAAATGAGTAAGGATGTTTGAATTGGATGAATTACAAAATGTAATGATTCAATTGCCAGGAATATTAAATTCTGACTTCTAGAATATGCTGGTAATATTTCTTTTACGTCATTAATATGCATTAAAATTACTGAAGTGACAGAAGAGAATTGCATCACTTTCTACTCATGATATCAGATACTTTTACCTTCCATGATTTTTTATATGCTTTCAGTATGCTATATGTAGAAACATTCTTAAGCATTATGAGGTCTGAATTCATGGAGTGCAAGAGTAATAAAAAAAAAAAAAAAAAAAAAAAAACTGGAAATATATCGAAAGCTACTTCAGCTGCCCCATATCCCTTTAGCTCATTGAAAATTAAAAAGCACTTCGGCCTTGCCTGTTACACGTGAACGACTGCTTTAGATTTAGATAGTAAATGTCTGCTACATATTTCATTAATGCTTCATTACTATTCCACAATGACGAAAAGCCAGTAAGCTAAAAAGACGATAAGTGTCACCAAGCGACCAAACTTGAAAATATGTCAGATTTTCTGCTTTTGCGGTCCTACAGTATAATATTGTCCAGACCTAAAATTCTTTCATTATTTAACCTGCAGCTTCGGAATATTTTCGTTATTGTTATAGTTTTATTCCATAAAACCTGAAACTTGAGAGTGTGTTTTTGGTGTAGCTGTGTGAATTTCTAGTATCGTAAAAAATCGCAGATTTACAGAGTTATAGACACTGATTTCGTTAACTGAATTGCCAAAAGCAGTGAATATTGAGATTAGTTTTAACCTTTTACTGAAAATAAAACAAAAAAATTTGATGTATTTTCCTCGAACATGTGGACGTTTAATATGACGTTAGATTCGATAAAACGAAAACCTTTCCCGTGTGGTTACTACAACTTCCAGGAAAATGTGCTGCCCTGTGTCACACAATCCCCTTTAATCCCCGTCAACTACGTTTGTGCATCATATTCCCTGCGAGGAAGCTATTTCCCCAGTTCCCTCTGTTTGCTGCCGAGCAGATCTCCAATGATTGTGGGTCTTTCCTATTGTATGAATCAGTATTTCGGGGAAAGGGAGTCGCTCAGAGAGCAGAAACGGCTTGGTGATGATGGAAAGAGGTCGTGAGCAAGAATGCAATATATATATATATATATATATATATATATATATATATATATATATATATATATATATATATATATATGTATGTATATATATATATATATATATATATATATATATATATATATATATATATATATATATATATATATATATATGTATGTATGTATGTGTGTGTGTGTGTGAGTATGTGTGTATGACGAATTAGGTAAAAAATAGTGAAAAGGAGGGATAGGCCTCACTATTAAGTTGCAACTAGGAATTTCTCTTAGTTACTTTGCAAGAAATTAAGTAAAAGGTTGGCAAATCCTTTTGATTCAGACTTATCTTTACATACCTAATGTTTGTCTTTTATAATGTCCCTCTATATTTGTCACAAATATAAGTTATTTGTATAATTCCAGTATTCCCTACTACCTTAATCATATAAAAACATATCCCTTCTGAAGCTTTACCAGGAAGACATCCAACGTCCACAATCGGGGATCACATTATACGAGTATGTCATTATAGGGATGAGCATACTTAAGCATTGATGGCTACATTTGTGTTCAGACTTCAAACGAAAACTTTTACTTGAGGTCTTAAACTCTGATACCATTAACAAAAAGATATCAAGATAAGGAATTCGATTTAGAAGGAGGATGAAACAGAAATACGGAAGTACAAAGAAGACTATCAGTTTAAGATATCCCAAACAATTACAAGGAAAAGTCGGCCATTATCAGTCCAGAGGTGTCTTCGTTCCCTGGGTTCCTGTTGCAGTTGCGACGTCCAGATTATCTTTGCTTTGAAGGTTTCAAACACCAAAGATGTGAATAAGAAAGTAAAAAAAAAAAAAAGGATAGAAAGGACAGCTGCGTGGCAGCTTTGTTTTAATTAAATTGCGTCTTCGATATTGTGGTTTTACCTTAAATGGAAAATTAGATAAACAAACGTTTCCTATATATATATATATATATATATATATATATATATATATATATATATATATATATATATATATATATATATATATATATATATATATATATATATATGGGTAGTATGCAGAGTAGGGAGACAGGGACATTCAGTGATGTTTGGAGGGTTCACCTCCCCGACCAGGTCAGGCATGGCGCCAATAGTTACGTTAGGAGGGAAAGATCTTGTTAGGTCAGGACACAGCATTCCAGGAGAGGTTATATTAAGACTTTTCACGCCTATATATATATATATATATATATATATATATATATATATATATATATATATATATATATATATATATATATATATATATATATATATATATATATATATATATATATATATATATATATATATATCGAAAAACACATGTTAATACAAGTACTCAAATCAGTATAGTTTCCGTTTGCAGACAATGTTTTGGCTCCTATGCCTAAAGACCTAGACATAACTAACCTCTAGGTAAAATTGAATGAACGATTCTGTCTGTCAAATTCAGGCTAGAAGTAGAAACAGATGGTTGCTTTCCTCTTTTAGTCAATGTGCTCAGAAGTGAACATTTTCAGTGAATTGAAATATACAGAAAGGAACAAATAATTGAACTTCCGTAAATTATTTTTCAGGTCATCATATTGGTATGGAAATCTATGTATTCTTTTTAGTTATCAGTTCTGAATTCCTAACGAACAAATAAAAAAACACACACACGTTATCAGTTCTGATTTAGGTACTTACTACAATAAAGCTATGAAGACATTCCATGATTTTGGCAGGAATATGGAATTACCTAAGAAAACTATTTATTTGCCTTATTTCACCGGCTTCAAGTCAGCCAGGTCAATGTTGGAAATATTCAGTGTAAAAGTAATCTTTGTTCATAGTAACAATATAGAAACATTCTTTTGAGAAATTGCCCTCATGAGAGCAACAGCAGTGTTTATAAACCCCAAGTATGGATTTGGGCCAGACAGGTAAGACGTTAAATTTCAGGTTAAAACAACATAAATATTCATTTAATACTGGTCAAAAGAATAATGCTGTCTTTTTTTTTTTGCTCCTAAGTAGAAAATCACATAGGATTGCTTGATCCCATGCTAGTATAATTACTAAAATCACTGTGATCAGAAATTTCCTTGATTCTATATTAATACAAATAACAAAGAAAAATAATATTCATTCAGGCAAAGACCTATTTGTTCTTGACTCGATTCTACATCAGATATCCGAGTTTATGTTCTCTGCCTAAGCTTTTTTTTTTTTTTTTTTTTTTTTATCCAAGACAGTTTTTCCCCGCCTGAAAATTTATTTCATTTATCACGGTCTCTATTCCATTTTTATAATTTGTTTGAAAATGCCTTAGAATAAACGGCAAAAGATCATGCACTCCATTTTTTTTTACTTTTCTTGTGGCCAAATACTTTGCTTATATTTGATAAAACGTTGTTATTCCCGTGATAGTAATGATATATATATATATATATATATATATATATATATATATATATATATATATATATATATATATATATGTATAAGTATATCATATACACAAGACATAAAATCGTGATCATGGACAAAAAACTTTTACCTCGATAAATCAATATAACTCCTTAATGATATAAACACATATGACAAATTAACAAAAATAAAGAACTCCAAAACATCCCCATATATATTTTTTTTTTAAGTAGTAAAGATCAATTGGCAAAGACAAAAAGAGCATTCAACCACTGGAGAAATTTCAATCTCCCATCCAGACCTGTTATCTCATGTGCCGAACTTTTAATAATATTATTTTTAGGTGGTTAGCCGGCCTCCTTTCCGCATTCTAAGGCACATTTTCTCCCAGTCACATTAAACATTCTGATATTTATCACAAATTCAAAAAAGCATATATACCACTTCACAACATAAAACTTTTAACCTTAAATGTAGATTTCTATTCACAAAAGGACCAGTTCAACACGTTCTACAGTTTTTGAAAGAAAAATTAGCTTCCTATTCAGATCAAATAATAAAGCAAGCTGAATTTTGTGTATCAAGCAATGTCTTTTCATTCGGGAAGTTATTGAATAAACACAAATTCAGGTGCAAAATCAGCCCCTTTAGGTCCTGTTTTACAAAACATGGGATATTTTGAAACAAATTAAATACAAAAAAACCTAAAGACATTCTGTGGATGAGATTTTTTTATCCTAACATTTTTAGATGATAGGTGGGGACAAAAGCATTTAACCACTGGAGAAATTATAATCTCCCATCAAGACCTAAATTTCTCAATGTGAAACAGAAACAAAATAATAATATTATTTTAATAATTAGAGTTATGACAGAATACAAATTTACCATATTTTAAAACCAACATTTTCTCCTAGTCATATATTAACTATTTTGAAATGATTTTCTCACAAATTAAAAAAGCCAACAATTTACCTTAAGAACCTTCACAATTTCACAAAACTTTTAACTAATCCGTAATGTAGATTCCCTATCTTTAAAAGGACCTTGAACATTAACTGACAAAGTTTTGAAAGAAAAATAATTAGCCATTCCACTCAAAACAAGACTCAAATAAAATCAAAATCCCACACTGAATTTTAGGACATCACAATGTCCCTTTCAAAAGGAGCTTGGGACTCAGATTTATAGAAAAATCTTCCTCCAACAAATTAAGAAGATGCAAGGAGAAACAGCCAACTGGGGTCCTGTTTTAACCTCTGGATCATTTCTGGGATATTTTGAAACTAAAATGATAAATACAATAAAACCTAAAGACATTCTGTGGATGAGATATGTAGATATCCTAACATTTTGGGATGATAGGTGGGGCAATTTCAACAAGTTTATTTCAAAGTTAATTGCATTAGTGCCCAGCATCAAATTTAAATTTGAATGTGAAACAGACAACAAAATTCCCTTTCTTGATGTTTTAATAATTAGAGACATGACAGAATACAAATTTATCATATACAGAAAACCAACATTTTCACTTTCATATATTCACTATTTTGAAATTATGAAATTTCTATCAAGACTGGAGTAGCCAGAAATTTACTCTTAAGAACCTTACAGATTTGCTCCCCAGATTTCCTAGAAAAGGAAACTGAACTAAATCCATAATAAGAGCTGTCATCTTTAACGTACCAACGAACTATCATGGAGAAAGTGAGCCATTGCAAACATAATCTACTACCATTCCCCGCTCAAAACAAGACTAGAGAGACGCCCAACAATAAAATCAAAATCCCACACCTAGACAGGATTAGGACATACAATGTCCCGTCCAAAAAGTACCTTTCATTTACTCACAGATATTATAGAGAAAATTCTCCTCCAACAAGCGATTAAGAAGATTAAGGAGAAACTGCAACTGGAGTGATGATTGTAAGCCTAATCCTCTGGATCTTTAGTAAAAGACTTTTTGCAGTAACTCTATCATTTCATTCATTACCTGCCTGTTGCTCACGACGGGAAAAAACAGTTGTCTCAGAAATATATATACCTTATCTTTTTGGTACCGTTTGGCATTTTTATGGGTTTTTATATTTATCATATATATAAATATGATAATATATCGGAGATATATATATATATATATATATATATATATATTTGTGTGTGTGTGTGTGTGTGTGTGTGTATGTATGTATATGTATATGTATGTATAACTGAATCAGGAGAATATGGAACGTGATGAATATATAAAGACAAAATACGAAGGAAAGGGAGACAATGGAGTAGGCCTTTCGACTTCTTGTCCTTTACTTAGCAATCAGGCAAGAAGTCGAAAGGCCTTGCAGTACTTCATTGTTTCCCTTTCCTTCGTGGATTTGGTCATTATTGCGATCATACATACACACATACACACACACACACACACACATTGACACACATATATATATATATATATATATATATATATATATATATATATACATATATGAATATAAAAACCCATAAAACACTATTTAAAACGTTGCGACCATATATTTCAGCACTTGCTTCTGTGCCCCTGTTCACTGGTAGAATATGGACACGTTTAAATAGTGTTTTATGGGCCTTTTTTTATATTCATATTACACTCTGGTATTACAGGAAAAGACTCATATATATATATATATATATATATATATATATATATATATATATATATATATATATATATATATATATATATATATATATATATGCATGCCTGTATAAGTCAGCTTGTACAGCTATGCTCAGAACTGATGCTAAATGATTGCATAGGATTTCGTTCAAAATTCACAAACTGGCAACCTAACATGCTCCATATTTATCTATCATTTCAGTGTGAAAACACGAGTATTGCATACAATAAGGCCACAATATATTTCATAAGAGTGAAATCTGTCATATATTTCAAAACTGTAAGAAAATTTCACGTGAGACCAAATTTCTGAAAAACAGTTACGAAACATTTCCAAAAGTTTCGTTCACTCATCGCCGATGCGTTTGACAAAAAGTCATCATCAAACCTCAGTTCAAATGTTAATTAAAAAAAAAAATTGTCATAACATTAATATTGCTTCCAATGCAACCATAAAATTTGAAATAGTCCTATTTGATTTTTTTATGCCTCAACGCTGAAAAAATGAAAATAAATAAATATGAAAGTAGAATGCTTCCAATGATATCAACGGGTGACGGAGCTTTTGTGACCCAACTGTTAGAGTGGCGGGGCGACATGAACCACCTGGTGTAACACAGGTCTGCAGTGAGTAGCGGCAAAGAAATTATCTTGAAACCATTTATTTTATATGTGTTGGAGGAATATTTGAATTTTCCTAAAAATAAAATTATTTAAGTTATATTTCTTAATCACTTAAAAAATTATGGCTTACTAACAAATATTTGC
>NC_089742.1:9758947-9771447 GCF_040412425.1 Macrobrachium rosenbergii
TATATGTATATATATATATATATATACATATATATATATATATATATATATATATATATATGTATATATATATATATATATATATATATATATATATATATATATATGTACATATATATATGTATATGTATATATATATATATATATATATATATATGTATATATATATATATATATATATATATATATATATATATATATATATATATATATATATATATATATATATATATATATATATATATATATATATATATATATATATATATATATATATATATATATATATATATATATATATATATATATATATATATATATATATATATATATATATATATATATATATATATATATATATATATATATATATATATATATAATACATTATATATATATATATATATATATATATATATATATATATATATATATATATATATATATATATATATATATATATATATATATATATATATCTTCTTTTTAACGTGCATTTTTTCCCATTTTGTATGGGCTATATGCCTTCTTTGAAGGACTTTTGATTTGGCTTTGGGGTAGACCTGTAGTCTTGATCGGCTGCCCTGCCTGAGATTGCTTAGACCCCGGTAACATATATGAATATATGTTTCATGTATCATACCCAACCCAACGCTTGTTCTTCCCAGCAGCGAATCAGTTGTTGCGGGGTAAGAGTTCGAGACGTATATGACATGTTTGTTATGTTTTTAGAAGGTGTTGTAGTGGCTTTGTTTTGTGTATTTTAGTCTGTAATACCCATTTGCTTTTTAAGCAAACATATCCGTTGATTACATATATAATCCCGGATAGTATATATATAATATATATAGCAAGTGTCTGCCTCTCTGATCAGTCGATATATATGGATTTGAACCATATACATATGTATATATATACCACAGACCTCATATATCCAGAAGCTATATATATATACCAATATATATATATATATATATATATATATATATATATATATATATATATATATATATATATATATATATATATATATATATATATATATATATATATATATATATATATATATATATATGACTTTTATCACATCACCGTGATTCATATACAATAATTAAACTACAAACGTCCTTTAATATCCAAATCGCTCTACCTCGGAAATAATATATTTTCATGTATGATACCGAAGGGGAATTTTTTAGTTGCTAATAAGTTCGTCGTCTCGTGGGCTCGAACCAACGAAAGACAAGAACTAAGAACTACAGTGATGCCTTTACCCACACGGCCAACATGTGAGGTATAAATTGATACCAGCTCCCACCTACAAATCCCCGTCGAACTCAGGTATTTGTATTTAGAATCGATATCAAACCACCTCTGCCATGCTGACCATGTAGTGCGTTTGTCGCACGCAAGCCATATTATGACTTTTTATCACATCGCCGTGATTCATATACAAGCATTAAGCAACAAACGTCCTTTAATATCCAATTTGCTCTACCTCAGAACAAATATATTTTCATATATGTTACCAATGGGGAATTTTTTAGTTGATAATAAGTTCATCGTCCTGTGGGCTCGAACCAATGAAAGACAAGAACTCAGGACTACAGGGACGCCTTTACCCACACGGCCAACAAGTTAGGTATAAGTTGATACCGGCTCCCACCTACAAATCCCCGTGAAATCACAGGTATTTGTATTTAGAATCGATATCAAACCACCTCTGCCATGCTGACCATGTAGTGTGTTTGGCGCACACAAGCCATATTATGGCTTTTTATCACATCGCTGTGATTCATATACAAGCATTAAGCTACAAACGTCCTTTAATATCCAATTCGCTTTACCTCGGAAATAATATATTTTCATATATGTTACTGAAGGGGAATTTTTTCAGTTGATAATGAGTTCGTCGTCCCGTGGGATCGAACCAGTGAAAGTCAAGAACTCAGGACTACAGTGACGCCTTTACCCACATGGCCAACAAGTGAGGTATTAGTTGATACCGGCTCCCACCTACAAATCCCCATCGAACTCAGGTCATAATATGGCTGCATGCGACAAATGCGCTACATGGTCAGCATGGCAGAGGTGGGTTGATATCGATTCTAAATAGAATACCTGAGTTCAATGGGGATTTGTAGGTGGGAGCTGGTATCATCTTATACCTCACTTGTTGGCCCTGTGGGTAAAGGCGTCACTGTAGTCCTGAGTTCTTGTTTCAACGTTGGTTCGAGGTAGAGCGGGACGTGAGCTTAACTTATTATCAACTAAAAAAATTATACCCTTCGGTAACATATATATGAAAATATATTATTTCGGAGGTAGAACAAATTGGATATTAAAAAAGGACGTTTGTAGCTTAATGCTTATATATATATATATATATATATATATATATATATATATATATATATATATATATATATATATATATATATATATATATATATATATATATATATATATATATATATATATATATATATATATATATATATTATACATAAAATATAAATTTATTTTTATTATATATATATATATATATATATATATATATATATATATATATATATATATATATATATATATATATATATATATATATATATATCATTCTATAGAAACGTTAAATCAGGATTATATATATATATCCTAAAACAGATCAGTCTATAATGCAATGGAATAACTTCCAAGTATTTTATATTATACAGACTAAAGAAACCCACCCTGTCCTTACTGTGAAACGTGAAGTGATTATGTAAGTCTTTGGTATCCCTCTAACTATAATTTGCTTCAACTTGCATCTGGCAAGAGGAACCCTTTCACTGGTAATGGCTGATGCTGGTGTTCCTGAGCCCTTGTGTTCTAGACAGTTGCTTTCAACAAACTTTATTGTGATTCCTCCACTCAGTCTAATATACAAATGTATGCAAACAATTTCGAAAGATAAACCAACTGGGGTTTGACGGAGAGGTTGACGATATTTGATAATTCAGTTTTCAAGTGCAAGTGATGAATGATTTACTGTAAAATGAGAAGAAAGAAAACATTTTTCTAATCTTGAAAAGCCTAGCGCGACGATAATGCAAAGCATGAATATTTGGGATATTTTGTAAATGAAAGATACTGCTGAGTCCTGTCAGCTGTTGTTGAAAACCATTCTACAGTTGGAGACTCTTTTAGAGTTGCAGAACAAGTATGATTGGTTGCTGTTGACACAAATTAGGTCAAATTTTATTTTTGTTTAATAATACACCAAAATAGATTTACAATGATAAACCGGACATTGATTTACGAATACAAATATCAGAGCTGTCAGTGTAGTTTTAAGAAAATGAGTTCTTGGTATGAAATGTTGTTTCTTCCCAGCATAGGTAGCTGCAAATAAAACACGAGTCTTATAAAAAATATTAAACCAAAGTGGGGATGGGTGATGCGTATTATAAGACATGGGCACTTAGTGTAGGATTTACAGGTGAGAACTTTAAAGGACAAAAAGAATGTGGGAAATAAAAGGAGAAACGGATGAATATATTATTGATTAGAATAATATATTATTTTTCTTCGAATGAAGATAAAACTGGTACAACTCCTTCCTTGAAAAGATCTTAATAATCATTTCCATAATCCTCACGGTCAGATTTAAAATGGAAGTAATCATGTTGCAAGTGGATTTTTACTATTACATGAAATGATAGCTTTATTTAAGCCGGTACATTTTAAACTTTTCATGAAGAAGTAAATAACGTTAACAGGAAATTACTGTGAAACATGAAGCAGCCTGGAAATTAATCTGGAGACCTAAATAAGCATTATAAAATAGGAACGAATATTTTAATAAATAAAAATTCAGTTATTTTCATTGAGCTGTGCTATGTAAATGGTGAGCACGCTAGTAAACATTTTTTTTTATTTAGAAAGGTTCAAGATAAGTCACGTTCTTATAGTCATACGGCTCAGCATATTTCTAGAATTCCTAGAATAGAGAAAATCAAACAAATCTAATCCATTACTCGACTGCGCTGTTACGAGATATCATTAATTGCCACACTAAGCTCTATTTGGCGTCTAAAGATTACAATTCTCTTTTACAGTGAAGAAGATAGTAGAAAAATTCCTTCAAAAGGTGATACAAATATGTAGTCTGGCACACCTATAGTTTAAAACATGCTCTTTAAGATAGGCATGATTGTCAACGTGAAAATCGAAAATGGCGGCCAAAATCCAAGATGACATCCAACATTAAAAATTAATAATTGCGATGAACAGGAAACAAGTTTTATTTTATAAAGCAATATTTTTTATGCAATATTTTACACAAATAGCCTTATATTCAAGTTATACAGGATTCATCATCAATCAAATGCATGGACAGGCACAAAGGGAAGTACAAGGAAGAGCTGACTTCTTGAAAGTGCAACGTCCCGCACACTCAGTTTTGCATTGTCACTTTTTAAGCGCTTGGCATTGTTCTGCTATGGCTCTTAGTTCAGTCGAGTGAACACTGAATGTACCCTCATTATTATTTTTTCATCCCAGGTGATAGGTGATGGCAGTGCTGGCTTCGCCTGGAGAGCCTGGCCCCATATGTGCCCCACTTGATATGTAGCTTGTTGGACGTGCTGGATAACAGCTCCTCGCGAGGATGGGATTACATCACAGTGTCTTCTTTTCTGCAAACTTGATTTTCCGGTCTTCATTTACAGACACCTCCGAACCGGATCTATCACACAGTAGAACAACGAATCGTTCTATTACTCTCATCTGACCTGTGATGTCACCACAAGGTCCAAACAGCTGGCGAAATTTGTTACTGGTTTGAGGAAAAATGTCCCAGGTTTGAAAGCAGGATTTTTTGCCTCTTCCTTTAAAGGCACTCACTGTGTCACAGTCAGTCACTGTATGGAAAAATAATAACCCACGGGCGTTCTCCCCAAGCTTACCGATTATGCTGTGGACTGGTAACCATCTCCTGCCCTTATCCACTCCATACGCAACCCACAAGTGGTCTACAGTAGACCACTTCTCTTCAAAACAAGGAATGCTGCCACTGCTATGACGACTATATCAATGTCATTTGCAAGGATAGTTGCTCTAGTGATGTAGCTGTGCTTCACAGCATTCATGACATGGACAAAACTCCTAGTGTCAGCTTCTTCATGGGAACAGTCAGTCATGTCTTCCATCATATGTTTTACCTCTTCTTTTTTATTGCTAACAAATGATGCCATGGCTGTAGCAAACACTAGTCCACCAGTAGCTAGTTTCAGCTTATGGGCTAGGAAAGCATACAGTTCTTTTTTGTTCTACTCATTTTGAAGAAAACTGGGCGAGCTCTAGGGGAACCTTTCCTTTTCCTGTTACTTGGCATCAGGATCCCCTACCTCTCTGTAATTTCGTGAATGATTCAATGACAGTGAATTATAAGTATTGATTACTACATCAGTGTATTTCCACCTCTCAGCATATTTGTTTATCTTTCCAACAAAGTTGTGTTCAGCATAGTCCTTGAATGTTAGATGCTTGGGTCGAATAGCATGTGCTAGGTGTGCTCCGTCAATAAATGTGTCATTAGTTTCTGGCTCGTCTGCGGACATTTCTGCCTACTTCTTTAAGCATGCAATAAGTTCTGATTCTGTTCCGCGGTAGAGATCTCTGTTTGAACTGATGGAAGCTGGGAAGTTTGCATTTTTGTACCTGAAGAGCAGCCTTGTTTTACAGCATTTCCCAGCTTCTTTGCAGTCTTTGTTCAGGGCCTGTCAAATATTTTGAAGTTGTTCTGCTTCAAAGTGTGGCATTCGTTTTCAAGACTAGATATAAACCACTCAAACTGCTTCATTCCTTCAGGAATGTAGTTCTTCAAAGCATCACCCACATCACTGTCCATTACATCTTTGGAATCCGGTGTCAGTAGATCAGAGGATGTTTCTTTCAAGAATGGGTTTCCAAACTCTTTCACTGTTTTACAGAGACTCTGCACATCTTCCAGGAATTCTTTTTGGACAGAAGGAGTGTGTTTGTGGTGTGATGTATTGGTACTACGCTGCCTGCTTTTTGATAACTTATCATGTTCCCCAACAAAATGACATCTCTTTGGCCCTGACGCCACCCATCTTAGTTAGGCAGACTCATTTTCTGTGATACCTACAGCTTCCTCCATCTCCTTTGATTAGTGAATTATTTTGCTCATGGGGTTGATCCCCTCCATCTTGCAGATCACAAACCTTCCTGCTGCAAACTCTTTATTGACAGATGGATTGACCTCAGGCAGGTTCAGCATACCATTGATGTGCACAGACAGCCATCTTGCATAATGGGTGCTATCATTTGCAGAGAAGTACGGCATCAAGGCATTCAGCGAGGCAATGTACCCTGTGAAATCTCCCACCCTGATGGACTGATAAACCCAAGGATGATAAGTTGTAGCCTGAACACCATGTTCCAGTACAAGACCTGGGGTTCCTGAGCTTCTCGCTCAGCACACCAATCATCAAAGTTCCTAGACTCATCACTTGCCTCATATGGCCTTTTCTTTAGCTGATACAAGCTGCAGGTTGTTACCTGATGTACTCTTCTTGTTTTTGTTACACTAGCAGTAGACAAGAAATACTCAGCTGTGCCAGAGGTTGCAATGCCAGCTTCTTCAGTCGCTGTTGTCCACCCACTGCCTTTGAGCAAACTACCAGCTACTCTTAAAGCAGCCATCTCAATGTGCAGTGAACCCGTTAGTACAACAAAACTGCCATACATTTGTGCCCACTCCCATTGAACCTGCTCGGCCAGTGCAAACCGTGGCTGATCTACAGCCAGAACTGGACTCTGACTTGGATTTAAATGATGTATGGTGTATGACATCTTTGACTTTGTCCATGGCATGCTTGATAGTTGACACCTCATTAGAATGGTCTCTTAGTAAGGGCATAAGGACAGACATATCCACGGCCAACTGCAGATCTTTCACTTGTTAAGCATTGTGTGCTGACCATGTGACTATAAAGGTATTATCATAGACTTCTGTACGAGCTACTGACTGCAACCAGCCGTACTCAGGTTTTAGGTTCGGCGCTGCAGGTAGGGTGGGAATGTCACCTGAAGGAGGTATAGGGCATTTTTCCAGAAAAGCTGGTTTTACTTTCTTGTAGCTTTCTGGGAGCTCAGGAATCTTTTTGATCTTTTCCTTTAGAGCCAGCTCTGCTTGAGTCTCTCCTCTTGTAATACTCTGAAAAAGAGAAAGACTTGTCCAATGGAATGATGTTCTTGCTGTCGTTGCTTTTGGGTCATGGTCATGGTCAATGTTATCTACAGCCGCAAGTGTGAACACACTACGCTTCATCTGTGCTGGACACACTGTCATCTTCAACATAGTGACTAATGACAGCTTCGTCCAGCTGGTTTGATATTTCAAGTATGCGATCATATGAGACAGACAGTCATTGTTCAAACAGTGTGTCCACTAGCTGCTTTTTCAGAGCCCTTGAATACAGCAGCAATCCTAAATAAACAGGTAAAGGTGGTTCTTTCTTCTTTGAGTGTCTGTAATTGTACCTGTGAGTTTTTTTGTAACAGCAGGTTAAACTGTAGCACCATTTTTCATTTGTGCCTTGATACCTGATCCATGGGCAAGACAGGTGACAAAATGTTGCAGCTCTGAAGGAACACTTGAGTTTAGGTAGTGACTATCAAACGTCCCATCGAATGAGTTGGAGCATTGGGCATCTTTTTCCTGAGTATATTAGCAGTTGTCGAGATAAGTATGGCTTCATCGTAGTTTATCGTGTCTGAAAATAAAACTAGTCCAGTGTCTTTTCGGAAAGCTATTATCACATCTCTTCCACTTTTACATGCCTCTACCTCTTGAGTATGGAACAAGATCCTCTCCTTCAGCCTATTAGCATTCACATTTGTTTCTGGTACACCTAACTGAACAAGCTGTTCACAATACATTTTTGTTAGATCAGGCAGTCGGAATAGTCACTTGATCAGCACCGGCAGCATTCCTGCTTTCATGTAAGTATTTCAGAGAAAGAGAATGGACATCCACTGTTACTGTCACTGTTCTCCAGCCTCCTTTCTTCTGGTTTTAAAAATCGAGCCTTGTTACACAGACCTATGTAGCAATGCAGATGATATTTTAGCTCTTAGGCAACTACATTAGGGCCATTAAGCTGGGCTTGTCGTTTCCTGTCACTCAAAGTCAATGCAATCTCCTTTACTGATACACCAATCTGCATTGTTGATGCATGTCCCAAATTTTCCCGAGTGTCCTCCTTTTCCCAGATGAAACAAATATTTTCTTTTGTGTTGATGTGCTGCCTTTTGGTCCTTTCTTCGTTTCTCCTAAGATCCTCTGACGCAATCTTTTTCCTTTTTCTTGCTCTCTCCACTGTTGTATTACTGAACATCAAGAAACAGCTGGGGTGGTACTTTGTGTCATTTCTCTTTAGTGTCTCCTCTGTGCCAAGATTGCCTTCATCTAGCCCGGTTGGATTGATGGGTATAGGAAGGTCACTTAGTTCACACAGTACAGGAATATTTTTGTGCAGAGTCTTGTAGCCATTGCTACTGGGGAAGCGATGGTAATCAGCTTGTTGAAGTCTCTACGTAGTGGCGTTTTGGCATAGGCAGCACTTTGTCCAGTCCGTGGGGATGTGCACATTTGCCATATTCATAACTGCAAAATTGAAACATATATCCGACATACAGTATGTTACAATGTCTAAGGGTATTATTATAAAAGTAAAATATAAAGCCTTGAAAGGCTCTGAAACAACAGAAGTTCAATACGGTTATTTGTGTTATTTTTAATTGTAAATTCATAAACATTTACATAATAACTTGATTTGCATAGATCTTTTTTTAATAGTAAATTGGTGTTCTTATTCTATGAATGTTGAGTATGTGTGCATTTGTGTTTGAACTAATTTATGCCTCTTTATGCGAAGTCAGCTGTAGTTCGGTGTGGCAGAAGCAGTAGGCTATGTTTGTGACCGTTGATGAGAGAGGTTTTGATGGCCGCCATTTTCTATTTTCACGTTGGCAATCATGCCTGTCTTAAAGAGAATGTTTTAAACTAGAGTTGTGCCAAATTGCACGTTTGTATCACATTTTGAAGGATTCTTACAATATTTGACGTTTATCCTATTCACTATTAGGGGCAACTGGGCATATGCTAATTTGGGGTCCATCGAACTCCCTGAGATCAGAGAGGCGTGTATGTTTAAGCATCTCCATTTAGCTTGATCGGGCATTTGGTAATATTCATTTGATAGCACAGTTAAAACTTATAAGCGTAAAATGGAAAAGGAATTTGAGTGTTCATGACAGTTTCCATCGATTCAGGAATGTTGCTTTTGTGAAGATTAAAAGCCATTTTTGCCAAATGAAAATATGCCGCGCACCTGCTGTTATTGTTTCATCAACTGTCGTTGCTTTTGATTCAGAGCATATTTACTCACTAGATGTGGCCTTGCTTGCAAACAGAGTCAATAACTTTTCATATGTTTCCATGCATGCATTCGCTATGTTCTATATAAATTGTGCTTTTTGATTTCATGTTTGTTAAGAAAACGTATAGAGAACTGTTACTTTTAGACTGTGTGAAAAAAATATAATATTCGTGTTATATCATGGGTAAATAATCACACATTCTATGTATGTATGTATGTATATATATATGTATGTATGTGTATATATATATATATATATATATATATATATATATATATATATATATATATATATATATATATATATATATATATATATATATATATATATATATGTATATACACACACACATACATACATATATATATATATATATATATATATATATATATATATATATATATATATATATAAAATATAGTAGATATATATATATATATATATATATATATATATATATATATATATATATATATATATATATATTATATATATACATACATACGCTTTCACATATTATATATATATATATATATATATATCATATATACTATATATATATTGAAATATATATTACAAGGCAAACAAAATATAAGAATATATATATATATATATATATATATAGGGTAATAAGAGAGAGATAGATAGATGGAGAGAGAAGATACAGATGTGTCAGTTTGAGGGTAGGTGTTTGAAAACATTTTACTAGAGAAAATAAGACGGATATCCGAAGATTTGAAGGTAGGAAAACGTTGTTGTTTCAGATAAGGGGGTGGGTGTGTAAGCAATATTTTTACTATGAACCAGCTATATAAGAGGTTTGAAAGCAAAGTTATGGCTCTACACTTGTATTTTAAAACTCGACAAACGCTCAAATTATTTTATTATATTTGGGTAGCTGTGTGCTCCAGAGCGTCAATACATCACCTCCTGGATATTTTTATGACGATTATATCTTCTCTTGTGTAATGATAGATGTTTCTCCATAGTTTCAGATCAGCAATACAGATTTCATATCATTCAATGAGTTCTAATTATTTTCTTATTTACCTTCTATATTGTCACTAAAAGTTGAATACTTCATGGAGACACGCTGACCTTGTTGAATCTTTCAGTTATCGCCTTCATGAATGACAGGGTAAGTATTCTTTATTCCTTACACTGAAATTCTTCAGAAATTGCTGTGCTGTTTTAAATGAGCAATTGAGATTTGCGAATGGAAAAATTTTTTATGCTCTTTGCAACATATATATCTTGTATCGTCAATCTTAATTTCGTTTAAAAGACATATGTTGTGCTTGGTGAATCGGTATTGCGTGGTTTCCTTGAATGACAGCGTCAATAGCTCTTGAAAACTCTGGGTTACTTATTCCTTTCCTTGCACACTTAGTGGAAGGCTGAATGCTGGTGAGTTCACTGATTTACAACATCCCTTTTCACGTTGCTGCTTGCTTCTGTGTCTTAGCGAATAATATTTAATAAACTTTTACGGGTCATGAACATATCCTTTTTCAGTTCGTTATTTTATTTCTGATTAATCATAACAAAATCATTTTATATTATTTATTCTAGTCTAAACTCCCTATTTCGTAGGATATTTCCGTATACCTATTCTTTGTAAATCCCGCTTCATTATCTTCGAATGTTCGATCATTTCTCCCACTGTAAAAATGCAAATCCCTCCATTTATGGAAACCACTACCAATTCCCTTCTGTTCATGGCCCAAGCAGTGTTTTATGACTGAAAGTACTATTATTTCTTTTTGGGATATATTAAAAGGAAACGGGGAGTACAGGAAACGAACGAGAGAAGGGGAAGGACGCGAGGAAGGGGGAAAGAGAAGAGAAGGAAAGATGAACACGCAAGTACTGGACACTCGAACCTGGAGAAATATAGAGGAAAAATACTTTTGATTAGCTAAAAAAAAAAAAGTAAATGAAGTACAACTAAAAAGAAAAAGGTCTAGAAATTAATTATATACACTTTAGGTTTGTATTAAAGAACTTTGGTCTTTCTCAATTTTGCACTGTTATAAAATATATTGCTGATCTATCTCTACGAATGTTCTAATAAACTGTTAAGAAAAATTCATAGCTGTCTGTATAATCTCTTTACCTTCAGGGGATCTTCTATCTTCATTACGAATTAACGACTGCTGAAGTACATAAATATATTAGGGATTTTCTTGTCAGCATCCATCATTTCATGAATGACCGCAACTGTAATATTTTTTTCTTTTTATTTCTTTCTTTGGAGTTGCTATTAAAACTATTATATTTATTCTGATGTTATTTTAGGTAAGAATGCTCATGCATTATTGAGGTATGTTGAAGAAAAAGGTTAAACTGACATCTATAAGCTGGACACGAAGCAAAATTTTGGTTTGTAATCATAACGATTTTTTTTAAATATAATGTTTTTGAAATATAATTATTTTGATAACTCCTGACTATTCAGAAGGCGGTGTGTTTTTTGTGGGGGTGGAAAAAAGAAGGCTAAGCCTAATTACAAAGATTGTTGGTGGTTCTTTTGTATATCATAATGGATGAATTATGCCTGTTTTATATAGGGTTAATTATAAGAAAAATTACCTCTTTCATTGCTCTTTGTATCAGGCAAAGTTTAGGTTGAATTTTTTTATTCTTCAATTTAATAGTTTCGTTAGTCTCGTAGCAGTAAAACAAGTAATATTTTATTCGTGACCACATAAACACTATAAATGGATTTACTTTATAAGACAGGTATTTCTAATGCTCAGCATTGAGTCACTGTGTTGAAATGCTGATACGGTCCTGTCGTAACTATTTTCTTAAGAGTATGACCAAATATTAATCTAATTGACATTTCATTAATCCAGAAACGTCTTTTCTTATGATTTTTTTTATGATCTATATTTACAATCGTCCACAACGAATTCAACTTCATTGACAAATTGGAAACTAAGCAATTTTGGTAACTTGATAGATCCAAGTTAGCTGGCAAACACATTCACGAAACTGGAATGAGCAAGAAATACTTTCCACTTTTCTCTACTTGTAAATTTAATTTC
>NC_089742.1:9776447-9791447 GCF_040412425.1 Macrobrachium rosenbergii
TTTAACATCGGAGGCCCACCACACCTTCATGTTTTTTTATATAACCATTGTGTGTATTTTACACCTAGTCAAAACTATTTTTCACAATAATGATTTTTGAGATTTGAAGTGCCCATATTATATTTCAATTCTTCAAATAGTCTCCAAAAGTTAATGACTTTTTTACAGTGTAAACACTGTTTGATATTAATAGAAAAAGATTTTTTACTATATATATATATTTATGCATCTATTTAAAATTTATATAACAAATTTGGTATATTATATATTAATTGAATCATCTTGCCTTTTGCAAAACATCCATATATACCTTTATATATTATACTGAGGGCGTTATATATTGAATACTGGCAAGCTCATTTTATTTTTATTAAATAGAATAAACTCACTCATATGTCGATCAATGAAGTTTAAATTTTCATCAGCTGACCATCCAGTTACTATTTATAAATTTTTACTTATAACCATTATTTATACTAAGACAATACTGGAACATATAAATATATGGAAAAAGTTTAACCGATTTGTGTTCAGCGATATACAATAGGTGAGGTTAAAATCAGATCCAAGATCAATTACGGATACCATTTAATCATCATATTTCACAAATCTCATAAAAGATAACATAGGAACGATTTTGAGAATCTACAAAGTAAGAAATGTATTCTTACTCCATCACTAAATTTTTTTCCTCAAACATTTATATGGGTTTAACACGTTAATCTGTAAAATCTATTTCAGCCTGTTAGTCTTATGTTTTACAGAGACAGAATTTTGTCCCGCTGAAACATCAACTATTTATCAAGAAACGAATTCAAATTCATAGAAACATCAGAATTTTGTTTCATAAATTTTTCGTTATTTTTAGAACGCAGTTTACAAATTGTTAAATTTTCAAATACAATGCATCCATTATACAAAAATTTGAAGTCTTTACCTTTTATGCTGAAATCAGGTTTTCCATACAGAAATGTAAAACATTCAAATCCTCTTGAAATTTGAGCTCCAAATCGTTTGATAAACCTAAATTTAATTTGCACAGGCGAGCTAAATAAGAGCTCTGCATCTTAACCATGTCTATTTGAAATGCATTTTTATATCTTTAACGTACCTAAAGGCACATTTTGTCTAGTTGACATTTCTTATTTATTCACATTATTTTTAGCAATATCATTTTTTACGTCTTAGAATGCGACATTTCCATTGTCTGTATCTAGAAATATAACATTCTTTTGTATTATAATTTCGCTTAAGACGTTTATAGAAATTTATTTTAATCCTTATGCCAGTGGACCTGCTAGTAGGACTTTGCCGCCTTCAAACCCCTAAATTTCATCAAGAATGTTTATTTACTATTATGATTAACATTTCAAAGAAAGATGAAAAAAGGCCCTCGGTTACTGATTTTACAGCACTGATTTAATATCTCGAAAATAATATTTTTATTGGAAGATTTCAAATGTTTAATGGTTTAAAGTTGAAGTTCAAATCTTGTTTTAAATATGAATTGACGTGGGTCCCAGGGCCACAAGTGGTCCGTGACTTAAAAAAGTAGGAGATCCAATGTTGATAAATATCACATTCGTAATAAAGTTTACAAATAAATAAATAAATAATCAGAAAAATAAAAAATATAAAAAGTAACCCAAAATTTTAGAGAGCAGGTTTGATAATCTAATATGATATAGAACCATTTAAAACAATCTCATCAAAAATATTAATGAAGAGATTACATCAATTGTTCATAAAATAGATAATTTCCATGTTCTCTCCAAACAGGATGCATAGGAAGATCTTGTCTTAGGGAATCACATTTGTCCTTTGGGATAAACGTGATCTTCAAAACACTTTTCTCCTGCTTCCAGCCTCATTGTCCTAAACTCTACATCTCTCTTTGGCTGTTTCCCCTTCTACTAAGCATCTTCAACCCCGTGTATCTTGACTATTCCCTGTTGAATTATTTAATGGCTTTATCCATTTCTTGTGAGATTAAATCTGGTAATAAATTTTATATCTTTATTGTAATCTTGTATAATATGTTTAACCTCTATTTTAAACCATCTGTGAAAAATATTTTTAGAGTATTGTAGATGCCTCCATGAAAGAAAATTTCTTTCCGATTTACTCTTGTTTTATATTTATAGTCAATCGATCCTACAATAAAAAAAATCTTATAAAACAAAATTCATAAAGGTTCATATATCTCCTCTTCATCGCTGTTTTTGGATGTTTTCGATTGAAGAACCTATATCAATTGCGCACACCTTCTCAAAATACGTTTTTATTAACCTGTTTCTGACTAGATTACACAGTCATAACTGTTTTCAAAACAATGATTTCTTTTAAAGTATATTAGTAGGTTAAGATTGCGAAATATCTCCAAAAGTCAATGGCTTTCTTACCATAATAAACAGATCTGGGCTTTGATATAAACAGAAATAAGATTTTACTTCCATCATACCCCTATATTTATGCATCTGCTTTAAAATTGTCTTTAAATTTGGTCATGTTAAACATTAATTGAATCATCTTGCCTTTGCAAAACATCCATGTTACCTTTATTGTTATTTTCACCTTGATACTCCTTTGAATACTGGCAAGCTCATTTTCCTCCTCATTTTCCAATAAAACCTCACTCACTGCCTGCATATATCGATCAATGGTGTTAGATTTTTCTCAGCTAACCATCCAGTTACTATTTATCCAAGATTTTACTTCATAACCATGTATTTATCAACTAGACAACGCGCAACAGGAACAATATACATGGCCAAAAAGCACCCGATTTGGTCTCAGCGATAACCAATACAGGTGCAAGGTTCCTACCATCAGATCCAAGATCGATTGACGGATGCCATTCACCTTCATTATATTTCATAAATCTCATAAAGATACCATAGGAACGATTTTTGAATCTACAAAGTAAGAAATGTATTGGGCTTACTCCATGAAGCTGCAGGAAGCTTTGTTTTTGGATCAAACATTTATTACATTTAGTTCTTAATCTGTAAAATCTATTTGTAATGTTATACTTCCTGCTTGGCAGAGAAGTTTTGTGGTTTGCTTTACCTCAGACGAGTGCTTTCAGTCAGAAAGGTTAAGGTCCTTGAACTTTTCAAGAATTTTAGTTGGCATTGTCATTTATAAGTATTTTAGTAACAGCATGGTAAATTATGCTAATTTACAAAAATTCAAGCATCATTTTAAAATTTGAAAGTCCCCCATTAACCTTTATGTTATAGTATCATGGATAGTTCTCCATGCAGATTATGAATAAAGAAACATACTCAGGCAATGCTGTTTAAATCATTGACTTACACTTGATCGTCTTGATAAATGTCATTTAAACCATTGTCTTGTACTTGATTGGCTTCGTAAATAAATACAGTGCTACGGGACGTTTAACTATTTGTTTTGACAAAGAGTCTTTCATCCTTTTGATTTTTATATCTCCAATCTTTCAAGGAAGTCTTTTTTTCAAGAATAATCACATCTTTTAATTATTATCGTTTCATTTCTTATAGAGAACATTATTTTTTAGCAGTTTGCTCTTTTTCAAATCCACTTATAACAATACCACATTTCCATTGTCTGTATCTAGAAATATAACATTCTTTTTTGTATTATAACTTCAGCTATTTCCACATTTTCGCCAGTCATTTATTCCATCCTCCTGCTTTTTGCCAGTGGACCTGCTAGTAGTCTATTATTAGCCGCCTTCATAACCTCCTCTTCTATTTCCTTCGAGCGCTTGGTAACAACTACTCTTAACTTATCATTGATGGCATCTGACAAGATGGGATAATAATAAAGATAGTCTGTGTCCATCTATATGAGGTTTTAACATAAAATAAGAACAAAGGTAATAATGTTTATTGGAAGATTTCAAATGTAATTAATGTGTATACAAGTTGAAGTTCAAATATTTTTTTTAAATCACCGAATGCCAGCCAGATACTTCATTTTAATCAGAGTACAGAGTGCTGGCTTTATAAGGTCTTAAAATATTATTAATCTTTAAAATGATAAGAGGCGGCATTATAAATTATTGAGTTTAAATTAAATCATTAAACAAAAATCATACTGGTCAGAGAAAAGTAATTCATAAAATCTAAACAGTACACCCAAAATTTTAGAGGCAGGTTTGATAATCTGAATACCTAGAATCACATAGGTTAGAAGACCTGACCCAAACCCCTAGTACGAAACCGATTCAAAAAATGCCACTTCGTGCAATAAAATTAACTTTGAATTTTCATAACAAAATAACGAAGGAATTCCATGCAAGATGAAACAGTTGAATATATATATGTATAATTTGTCATTAGGTAAATCGTCAATTCTAAAGTAATTTTTTTGTCAAGATAAATAACAGGATATTGAAAATGACTTTGTAGCATTTCTATGTTAATACACAATGATAACTTAATATTCCAACAGTGCCAAGCTCATACTCTCACAAAAAAGAAAAAACAATAAAGTTTTAACCACAGCAAACAGCCATCTCCAATATGTTTTTTAACAGTGAAAGACCTCAGTTCATTGTTCCCATTACCCTTGCCAACAGTAATGGTGACATAAAAGATTCAAGCACATACTTCAAACGAAAGGGGAAATGTAAGAGGATGAGAGGGTCAGGCAATTGAAGGGGTAAGGGAGCCTTTAAAAATTTCGTATGTTCTTGATAAATTATCATTCCATTATGTAGAAAAAAATACGCGACTTCCTTATGCCAAATGATATGATGGCTAGTTTCTTTATCAAATTCATCGTCGTAAAATAAAGAAAATTGGTGCTTTTATAATGCATAATGCAGCATTATAGTGGTTTTTAAGTGTCCAGTATACTATAAATACTAAGTTTATGTTTCTTGAAACAAAAGAAGGAAGTTGTTTTATTTTAATTTTTTAAGGTGAACAATTAAGCCTCTTACAATTGGTTAAGAACCTCGAAGTGTAGTATTGAGAAACATGAATGAAATTAAGACAGTGACAAAAATTTATATATGTCCAAGCGGTGTTCATAATCTTCCTGTTTGTGAAATCTTGATTCTGATCGGTAATATTAATGTTAATTTTTCGTGATGTATGATTTATTTATATTCGTTTAATTACCTACTTAAACAAGGTTTATATTACAAGATTGTTAATAATCTACAGTAGATTTAAATAGTATATGAATATTTCTTAGAAATTTATGTGCCATTATAAACATTTAATCACTTGCAATGTTTAAATATATAAAAATCACTAAAATCAAATACAGTTACCTTATAACAATATTTAAATCCTAATCGATGTTTTTCTAAGTAATAATCACAATTAATATCCAGAAGAATACTTGGGTTAAACGGAATGTGAGTGAAGTTAAAATGATTTAAACTCTTGATTTATTGAATTAATACTTAAAATCGCCACTAATTAAGTTCTTATTGAAGGTAAATAAGAAGAGATGTATTTGATTAACACTTTATAGATACACAGCTACTAAATACATACATACATGTAACATGTATTAGTTATTATATATAAATATATATATATATATATATATATATATATATATATATATATATATATATATATATATATATATATATATATATATATATATATATATATATATATATATATATATATATATATGTATATATATATATATATATATATATATATATATATATATATATATATATATATATATATATATATATATATATATATATATATATATATATATATATATAATTACGACCACATGAAAGGTGAAAATTAAAGACCAGGTACCAAGCGCTTTCATTGCGTACACCTCTTCAGGGGTACAAAGTAAAATAAATAAATAGAGACATAAACAAGAAAACTTCACAAAACAAAGATCAAAGCCACTAACAAGTTAAACATCATTACTGAATGCAATCACTAGTTTGAAGTCAAATTGTCACATACCAAACAAATAAATACTTTAAAATGCTTAAGAACTGAAACTACAGTTAGAACAGGCTATTGCTAAAGGTAACATTGTACTTCCTACAATTTTATGAACAAGGTAACTATCTAATTTAAAAAGACCTGAACTAATATTCATAAGTTGATTGTTAAAATGCTTAATAAAGGCAGATTCAGTTATATTTCTCTTAACAATGTGGTTACAAAAATTATCTCAGATGAATTTTTCCAGTCTATACAATGGTTAAAATCATTCATATGTACAAATAAAGCACTTGTCAATTGGCCTGTTCGAACTGCGTAACGATGCTGTTTTAGACGATAATCGAGTTCTTTTACCAGTTTGACCAAGGTATTTATTACTACATCCAGCACAAGGAATCGTGTAAATACAGCCATTAATTTGTTTTGGGAGTTACGAACAATGATATTCTGAAGTGTCCCTGAATTCTTGTAAACAACAGTTATCTTTAAAATTTTCAGTAATTTTTTAATGAAACAAAGATTTACGTTATATGGAAGTGTCAAAATATTTTCTCTCACCAAAGGCTCCCTATTGTTATTGGAATAAAAAATGTTAGAAAAATGTGTAATCTTTTGTCAGATAATGTAACTTACTCAGAACTACGAAAAAATCCCCTAGCGACTGTTAATAGTAACTTTAATAAGAAATTAAAAATTGTCCTAAAAGGAAATGATGCTCTAATCAAACAGTTTTTCTTCATAAGCCGTGTGCAACTTTACCGTATATGTATGGTCTTATTAAAACACACAAGTTTGGTAATCCTGTCCGCCCAATAATCAGTTCTGTTGGTAGCGTTTCATATAAACTGTCTACAAGGTTGGTTCGGATTCTCAGACCTATTTTCGGAAACATATCCCAATCGCATATAAAGAATAATACAGATTTTGTGGGAAAAATTAGTAATTCTCGCATAAATTACGACTTTAAAATGGTCAGTTTTGATGTAACTTCTTTATTTACCAATGTCCCAGTTGACGATTTATTGGCCTTTTTAGCTGACGAATTAACAAGGCATGATTTACCTTAGCTTCTGACAAAATTTTTGAATTGATAAAATTATGTGTTAAGGATTGCAAGTTTGTTTTAACGGAAATTATTACCTTCAAAAGTTTGGGATGGCTATGGAAATCCCCTTTCCCAGTTCTTAGCAACCTATATATGGAGTTTTTGAAGTAAAAATATTGCCTGCTATTTTGCCTAAGGGGTTCTTTGGTTTCGATACGTTGATGACATATTCTGTGTTTGGCCCATGTGCGAAAATTTGAACAGTTTTTTGGACAAGGTAAATCATTTGGTACCTTCTATTAAATTCACCGTTGAAGAGGAAAATAATTGTTCATTACCATTTTTAGATGTTTTGGTTCATAGAAGGATAGAAGTTTTGTGTTTGATGTTTACAGGAAACCTACCAACGTCTGTTCTTATGTCCACTATTATTCAGATCACTACGTTAATGTAAAACTCTCAGTTATTTGTAACATGTTTTTAAGGGCATTAAGGATATGCAGCCCGGAATTCTTAGACTCGGAATTTTGTAAAATTTACGACGTAGGAATTATGTTAAAATACCCAAAGTTTTTAATCGACAAAACTTTACAGAAAGCTAGAAACATTTTTTATTCCAATAACAATAGGAGCCTTTGGTGAGAGAAAATATTTTGACACTTCCATATAACGTAAATCTTTGTTTCATTAAAAAATTACTGAAAATTTTCAAGATAACTGTTGTTTACAAGAATTCAGGGACACTTCATATATCATTGTTCGTAACTCCCCAAAACAAATTAATGGCTGTATTTACACGATTCCTTGTGCTGGGTGTAGTAATAAATACCTTGGTCAAACTGGTAAAGAACTCGATTATCGTCTAAAACAGCATCGTTACGCAGTTCGAACAGGCCAATTGACAAGTGCTTTATTTGTACATATGAATGATTTTAACCATTGTATAGACTGGAAAAATTCATCTGAGATAATTTTTGTAACCACATTGTTAAGAGAAATATAATTGATTCTGCCTTTATTAAGCATTTTAACAATCAACTTATGAATATTAGTTCGGGTCTTTTTAAATTAGATAGTTACCGTGTTCATAAAATTGTAGGGAAGTACAATGTTACCTTTTAGCAATAGCCTGTTCTAACTGTAGATTCAGTTCTTAAGTATTTTTAAAGAATTTATTTGTTTGGTATGTGACAATTTGACTTCAAACAAGTGATTGCATTCAGTAATGATGTTTGGCTTGTTAGTGGCTTTGATCTTTGTTTTGTGAAGTTTTCTTGTTTATGTCTCTATTTATTTATTTTACTTTGTACCCCAAAGAAGTGTACGCAATACACGAAAGCGCTTGGTACCTGGTCTTTAATTTTCACCTTTCATGTGGTTGTCTACGTATATATTTGTCACGTGCAGTTTGGTGACTTTTTGCCGATATATATATATATATATATATATATATATATATATATATATATATATATATATATATATATATATATATATATATATATATATATATATTGTCAGTTGTTGCCATTTAATTAGGTAATAATTTATGAGTCTGGATGAATTTTTGAATGTAAATTACTTAAGTGTTATTTTGTTTTGTTAGCTTGTTTGCTCCTCTCCGGTGGTTCGCTCTTTTTATAATTTTACTAATGCCAGTTGTCTTTTTCATATATGGTGCTGAGTGGGTCGTGAGGCCTTCCCAGTACATCCCATTCCCAACTCCCCACAGCCCAGGGTGGACGAGGGGTCTTATATTGATCCTACAAGAGTAGGAAGGAGTTACATTCTGGACCTCTGCCTGGGCATTTGGTTGGCTTTCGGTCTGCTGCTTGACTTGCTTCTTGTTTTGAGGATCTGTAGACCCGCCAATATATTGTGGATCCATTATCCTCTGCAGCTTAAGAGTTCATCTTCGGATAATTCTACCATACCCTTGGTCCAGTTACCAAAGCCAAGGGAACCTCACTGTCCTACGGTAGGGTATTTATAACCCTTTTATATAATATAGACGACTTCTTGTTGAGATCACGGCACTTTAATCCTGTTTTGGGGCCTAACACCCGTCTGCCTTGATTTATCCTCCAGACGTGAGAGTGACGGTCTTTCAAGAGGAGCCACAGAAAACTATAAATAAAAGTTGTTAGGGATATTAGATTTTATTCGTTAGATATTCTCTCTTTTTGCTTTTCTCTTCCTGTCTGGGCCCCTCCTTTTGTGTTTGAATGAATTGTTTTTCTATCGTTAATTGGGTAAGTGGTTGTTGATATTAAGTATAATTGATATTCATATTATTTTTTGTATCTGAAGAGGTTCAGGTATAATACCTGGCTTATATTGATGCATTAAAATTAAGGATTTTTCTTGGTATTTTTTGCTGCCCCTTGAATTGATTTTTGCACACGGCTAAGAGGTTGAGATACTATTCCACCAATTGTGGATTTAGTATTGTGTTGGTGAATACTTGTTGATTTATAATATTTGGATATAGTGTGGTGATTAATCAAGCCATCACAAGTGGCGACCATGACAGGATCTTTTTTTTTTTTGTTCCTTTGTATTCATTGGTGTGTGCAAAATTGATTCATGGGGTTTAGTTTTTTTTTTGGGGCAGCATATTTTCACCTCCTCGCATTTTTTGTGTATTGCTTTTCGTGAATAGGTGTTCATTATGTCGGTTGTTGATGTATTAGAACTCCTTAGTGGAGAGGGGTGGCAAGAGAGGCTTGCAGAGTTGAATAGGGATGACTTGATAATTGTAGTGCAGCATTTTGAATTGGAATATGAAGTGTCTATAAAAAAGGGTGTATTGTTCTTGCAAATTTATGAATATATAAAAACTGTAAAGGCTGGTGGGGAACAAGAAGTGAAATCTGAAAAAGGTGGTGTGGTATCTGTAGAAATTTTGGATAGGCAAATTGCTTTGAGGAAGGTGGACTTGGAAATAGAAAAGTTTAAGGCAGAGGAAACGGAAAGGGAGAGGCAGCATGAGATTGCCATGAGAGGTGCAGGTCCTTCTTCCCCTCCCACTTCTCCAAATAGGTCTGTAACGTCTGCTATTAATTTAGCGCAGGCTCTCAAATTTGTACCTCAATTTTAGGAAAATAATGTGGCTGAATTTTTTGTATCTTTCGAAAGAATAGCAGCAAGGTTGGAGTGGCCCCAAGAATATTGGACCACTCTTATTCAAAGTAAATTGGTAGCAAGGGCCCAAAAGGTCTATGTAACTTTAGAGGACGATCTTTCATCAGATTATGAGAGTGTGAAGGCCATTATCTTAAAGGCCTATGAACTGGACCCTGAAGCCTATAGGCAACGCTTCAGGAACTTACAAAAATGTAGGGAGCAAACGTTTGTAGAATTTACAAGGTCTAAAGAACAATATGCTAGTGATTGGCTTAAGTCCAAAGAGGTGGTTGATTTTGATAAATTAAAGAAATTGATGTTGGTGGAAGAGTTTAAGAGGTGTGTACCGGATAAATTGAAGGTCCACCTTGAAGAGTTAAAACTTGATACCATTCAGGAAGTAGCCATCGCTAGTGATGAGTATTATCTATCTCATAAACATGAGTTAGAAGGTGTAACAATAAATGTCAAGTCTAGTTGGGTTAGAACAGGCAGGAATAATAATTGTAACAATAATAACATTGGTAAGAGGTTTAATAGAGGCAATTATAGAAGTAACCATCAGGGTAATAACTATCAGAGTAATACTAATAATAATAATAATAATTTTTCTCCTAACAGAGGTTATAGGAAACCTTATGGATATAATCCAGAAAAGTTAAAGGCGCTAACGTGTTTCTTTTGCAATAAGAAGGGGCACGTAAAAAGTATGTGTCATGCATTTAGAAAATCACAAAGGGTTGATGGTAGGCCAGTAATGAGTGTGGAAAAGAGAGAGAGAGAACCCGTCCCCGCAAGGACCACTGACCAATGACTACGTGGCTGCTTTGATAAGTATTTGTCTGTCGGTAGTGTCTCGTTCGTAAATTCGTCCGAGAGAAGGCAAGTACGGATTTTGCGTGATACTGGAGCAGCTCAGTCTTTGGTTCTTCGGGAGGCATTGCCGGGTAATTTGGTTTCTAAAATAATGAATTTGTGTTGCTGTCTGGTTTCCCCTGATACGGTAAAGTCTTACCCTATTGAAAATTTTAACTTGATCTGTCCTTCCTTTTTCAGGAAATTTAAAATTGGCCACTGTTGATAAGTTTCTGTTAAGGATGTTGATATTGTCATAGGAAATGACGTTGCACTTAAGAATAATACCTGTCCAATATTGGTAAATCCCGATCATGAAGTAGCGGTAGTTACTCGATCTAGTGCTAGATTTGTTGACGCTGCAGAGTCAACAATTGATGTTGATTTAAGTAGTTTAGATCGTAGCGGTAGCGTAGTTGTAGGATATATTGATATTATGAAGAATAAACCTAACTGGACTGTTGAAGAGCTTATTAAGGCTCAGAAAAAGGATTTTCAGGATATCTCTATAGAGTCGGGTGAGGTGCCTGATCTGACTACCCCTAAGTTTAAGATTATTAAGAATATTTTGTATAGGTTGAGTAGACCTATGGAGGCTAATAATGCTGATCACGAAATTTTTAAACAAATAATGGTTCCTTATGTTTACAGGAATGAGTTGATTGCATTGGTGCACAAGAGTGGTTTGGCTGGTCATTTTGGTATTCATAAAACTTTGGTCAAGTTACTTATGAATTATTACTGGCCCAAGTTGAAGGCAGATGTGAAGAAGTTTGTCAATAGTTGCGACGTCTGTCAAAAGGTCAGTAAGCCCAATCAGCCTATTCCAAAAGCGCCTTTATGTCCTGTTCCAGTGGTTTCTGAACCTTTCAAGGAGGTGATTATTGATGTTGTGGGACCTTTACCAAGAACTTGTAGTGGAAATGAATATTGTAGATGTACTAATAGAATTTTTCACCAGGTTTGGAATGCCTAAAATAATTCAATCGGATTGTGGTTCTAATTTAGTTAGTAGGTATTTCAAAGACAAAATGGCAGAGTTGAATATAAAACATGTAACCTCTTCTCCATATCATCCGGAAAGTCAGGGAGCTCTGGAGAGGTTCCATCAAACCCTCAAGTCTATGATAAAGAAATATTGTTTAATAAATGGGTCTGAATGGGATAAGGAATTACCTTATTTGTTGTTTGCTTTTCGTTCTGTCCTAAGTCAGTCTTTAGGGTTTTCGCCTTTCAGCCTTGTGTTTGGTCATTGTGTTCGAGGGCCTCTCGATGTTGTCCGAGAGTCCTGGGAGGGAGACGTCCCTGAGATTAATTTATTAGATTGTCTCTAATTTAGGAGATAAGTTAACCAAATCATGGAAATTTACAGGTGAAAATTTATTGTGTAACCAAAAAAGAATGAAATACTTTTTTAACAGAAGGACTAAAGTACGTGACTTTGCGGTAGGCGATAAAGTTTTGGTTTTATTGCCCATTCCAGAAAACCCATTAAAAGCTTCTTTTTCAGGTCCTTGGAAAATTTTGAAAAAAATTAGTGAGGTAAATTATTTAGTAGAGACCCCTGAGAGAAGGAAACCTTTTCAGCTTTACCATATAAATATGTTGAAGGCATATAATGAACAGGAGAAGGTTATTCCCGTGGCCTCTATCGGGGATGTTGTTGTGTCTGATAATAACCTTTTTTCTTTTTCAGGGTGTGAAAATATTGATGAAAAGTGTTTTGATGGAAGCGAATGGCTATCGGATAATAAGGGTTCTTTGAAAAATTTTGCTAATATGGTTTCTCATTTAAGTAATGGAGAACAAAGGTCTTTAAAGAAATTGGTATTTAATTATAAGGAATTATTTTCCGATGTACCGGGAAGGACTTCGGTCCTTGAACATGACGTGGACGTAGGTAACGCCACGCCCGTGAAACAACCTCCTTACAGATTGAATCCTTTCAAAAACGAGGTTGTAGCGAAGGAAGTTGATTATATGTTAAAACATGACCTGATTGAATCCAGCCAAGTCCGTGGTCATCACCCGTTGTATTGTTAAAGAAATCTGATGGAGATTTCAGGTTATGCTTTGATTATCGTAAGTTGAATGAGTTGTCTAAGTCTGACTGTTATCCATTACCTCGAATTGAGGATTGTATTGATCGTATGGGTAAGGCTAAATACATAAGTAAATTCGACTTGCTGAAAGGTTATTGGCAGGTTCCTCTTTCGAAGCGGGCAAGGGCCTTGTCTGCTTTCGTAACACCACAAGGACTGTTTCAATGTAAAGTTATGCCGTTTGGTATGAAGAACGCAGCTGCTACCTTTCAGAGGTTAATGAATACATTGGTCTATGGTTTGGAAGGGTGTGTTGTTTATATTGATGATATTGTTATTTATAGTGATGACTGGGAAACGCATTTAAAACGTATTAGTGCACTGTTCGAGGTTTTGAAAAAGGCTGGTTTAGTAATTAATTTAAAGAAAAGTGAGTTCGCAAAGGCGAAGGTGGTATATTTGGGTCATGAAGTCGGTGGTGGTAAAGTTGCTCTGCCAAGCAAACATTGAATGTATTGAGAAAATGGTAATTCCTAAGTGTAGGAGGGATGTCAGAAAAATTCCTTGGTTTAGTAGGTTATTACAGAAGGTTTGTTAGGAATTTTTCTGACATTGCCGATCCTTTGACTAATCTCCTAAGAAAGGGTGTAACTTTCGTCTGGACTGAGGAAACGCAAAGGGCATTCGATAATTTGAAGAGAGTTTTACTTAATTTCCTGTCCTGAGGGCTCCTGATTTCGACCTTCCGTTTTCTCTTGCTACGGATGCAAGTGACGTTGGTGTAGGAGCAGTGTTGTTGCAGAATGACGAACAAGGAGTCTCTCATCCTGTCGCATTCTTTTTCAAAAGTTGTCCTCCGCCCAACGTAGGTATTCTACTGTGGAGAAAGAGACCTTGCTGTAATATTGGCCATTAATCATTTTCAGGTTTATCTCTCCTCCACAGATACACCTATTAAGATCCTGATGGATCACAATCCCTGACCTTCATCAGTAGATACAAGAATAAAAATCAAAGATTGATGCGATGGAGTCTCATGTTGCAAGAATGGAATTTGGAATTTTCACACGTTCCAGGAAAAGATAATGTTGTTGCCGATTTTCTCTCGCAGCGTTGAATAGTGGTTTGTGGCAGAGGGCTATGCAGCTATTAAAGGTATAGTATCTGTATCGTTCTAATTACGGTATGTGTGCTGTTGAAGTGAGCACGTAGAGATAAAATATATATGTAAGACTTGTTTATTAATGATCATAATTTTTACTTTACAGGGCATGTGTCGATGTTTTATATGTATTGTATGGATTACTTGTTATAAAAAGTTGAGGATGGCAAATGGTAACAGTTAATGGTTGACTAAAAAGGTTTCTAAATTTTAAGGTGTCGGGTACGGTTAGGTTTAAACTACTAAGTTAAGGAAAAAGATAAGCTCTAACCCGGTTATTCTATAATTTCAGGCTAATAATTACGCTTCATTGATTTTGTGTGTTTATTTGTGCAGGGGAGTCTTCTTGCGGTCTTCTCTGTATCATTCAATGAGGGTGTATGTATTGGACACTATGGTGACGAGTGTAGTGGTCACTGAGATAAAGACTGGTTTTTTGGGCAAACATTCGTTAACAGTGAATGAAATGTATCACTGAAATTGACAGTGTTTTTTTTTTTTTTTGTGAAAAGGTTATGGCCTATGAACGATATATATCAGAACCCGGTTGTTAGAGCAATGTCTAGCTCCTAAATTTTGTGTGAGGACAAGGTGAAGTTCTTAGGTTTTGTGCAATGGAGCTTCTGGCTTTGGGGAATTTCTCTGTATATGTACTAGTATTAAGATTATGATTTTCTAGGTACTTGTAAAGTTGCTATCCTTGTGAGCTGCTATCCTTGATACTTGCCACCCACTAGCCCGTGTTCTAAGTGTTATAAGTATTATTGGTGGATAAAAATTTTCTCTTGTGATTTGTATATCTTGTCTTATAGTTGATTGACAATTATTGACTCATTGTGA
>NC_089742.1:9793947-9798947 GCF_040412425.1 Macrobrachium rosenbergii
TTTACATTGGAAACCCTGATAAAAAGAATCAGACCACATAAAATGCAGCAGTTCTTATGGTTATTACTTTGCGTTTTTAAAATTTACCGGGCATTAAACCTGTAATGGAAACCTGTCCTGACACAGTTCATGATAGCATATTAGAATACAGGTAATAACGAAAACAATATTGCAAACGGTTAAAAAAAGACAATTGAACAAATGTTGTAGCCATATCGTGTACTTAAAATAGTTCAAAGGCAGAAAAAAAATGCATTCAACGATCTGATCTTCTGTAATACACAAAAGGCTTCAACTAGCAATGGGGCATGTGATTGTGAACCAACAGTGACATGTCATTCTTTTGTTGTCAAGCTTTTTGAATTACGTTAGAAATAAAGTCTGGTACTTCATGAAGCTGTGCTTTCTTGACATTCAGAGTTTCGACGGTGTCTTGTGCAAGGGATTACAAAAGATAACATTAGGGGCTCTAAATGGCACAAAAATTAAAATTAGTCCTGCATCAGTTGTCGATTTTCTTTACATACTCCATTATAACAAAGTTCTAGCTTCATGAACAAAGTTCTAGCTTCATTACTGGAAATAAATCCAAGATTAACTGGTACTTGGTCTTGAGATTATCTCAGACTTAATAAAAGTATTTTTTTAATGCACATTCTATCATAAAGAGAAATTACAAAAAAGGTCACTCTCTCCTGGTCAAAAGAGATTCAGTAAGAATGATTTTATATACATACTCATGTATTTTATGCAAAGAACATAAAGAATAATTCCTTATCTTGATTAAAGACGAGAAGCAATTGCAATCCCCACTCTAGACCGTCAATAAAAGATGGAACGAAGTCTTAATCAAATGAACGATTTTCGTTTTCTTTCATTATCAGTTGGAGAAAGGGTCTCAGTTCCGGTTCCTTGTTAAGCTGAGGCTAGGTTTTCTTGACTGGAAGAATTACTATCACCTAAGGCTCAGGTGGATCTCTTAATGAATTCTTCTAGTTGTAACTTTTCCGTTTTTTCCAACCTATCTTTCAATTACAAAGTCTGTCGATCTTCTTTTTTTATTTTTTTTTAGATCACGCGCTTCAGTGCAATGTATCCTATTTTTTCCTGTGGGTAATATATTTGCCTCTTATTAAGACCATTGTGTTTTTCAAGAAGATAACAGATGTATTTTGTGGTAAAAGTCTCGAGAATCTTGAGATAATATAAATTGCTGTATAAAAAAGATAAAGTCTTTATAAGTGACGGGAGTAAGATGTGGAATGAACTTCAATGTAAAAAGAAAATTTCCCTATAGAACTGAAACGTTTTTACGGATAGAGTGACGGTCCCACGCCCCTGACTTAGCGGTTCTCAAATGAGGGAGGTGGGCTTGGGGAGATTAAACATTTTTGCTATACATCTTGTCGGGTTTGTAAAAATATGGATAAGAGAAAACTTTCGACTCCCTCTTTGGACTGGGAGCAGTAACAAGTGACTGACTATATGCTTTATCATTGTAGTTCAGCTGCTTTATCTACCTATCTACTTATCTATACATACATTCGTACATGAACGTGCACACGCACTTGAATATCGTATTATGCACTCTCGTGAAACTCTTATCTTTCATTCTGTACGGGTAATCAACCACTCGTGCGACTTCTCACGTAGGTAAACCTTTCGCTACTTCGTATGTGCACATTTCGCTACCTAGCAATCCTCCTGAACAAACGTACATATCAACAGTTTTAGTTTTTTTTTTTTTTTCACTGAACGGCCAGACTTATGTTCCGTACTTTCTAATTTTGGCTTCATGAGACATTCAGCTCCTCTCTCTGATGCTTCTGTAGAAACTTCAATTGAACTGCTTCACCTTTCATGAGATATTGCGTTATTGATCGGTGATACATCGTTTCTCATGGCATTTAAATGTTATTCGGTTGAAGGCAAGTGAATTTTTGTAAACGTTTTATAAAGACCAATAAAAAAAAAACTCATAAATCATGAAACTTTCTTTATATTCATAGGATATTATAGTAATATTTCCTGGCAGGTAAAATACCTTATTAACATTAAGGGTTGTGTGTTAAGTGAGACTGAGGAAACAGTATAGACATCGTCAGTTTAATTTCATTAGAAAAGTATCACTTGTATCAAAGATTTGTAAAATGATAGTCCTCACCTTCAGGAATCAACAGACCGATGAAAACAAAAATTACCTCACTCACACACACCTACCCACCCGTCCACACCCACACACGCACACAGAGACCCCCACAAACACTCACATAACACACACACACACACATATATATATATATATATATATATATATATATATATATATATATATATATATATATATATATATATATATATATATATATATATATATATATATATATATATATATATATATATATATATATATATATATATATATATATATATATATGTGTGTATGTATATATATGTATATATATATATATATATGAATGTATGTATGTATTCACACCTGACTCTTTTCCGTCACAAATATTGTGCGTCAAATCCATGTTACCCTGGGAATAACTTACAACCAAAGGGAATTATAATTATACGTGCATCTGTCCAGACCAGGATCTGAATTTCAAACCTTTGGGTTCAATACATGATACCTGGGATGTCCACTAACCTATAAAGGGAATTTATATATACGTGTATGATTGTAGACCAGGATCTGAATTGCAAACCTTTGGGTTCAACAGATAGAGTGTGTACTAACCTATGTATGTGTGTGTGTAGGTTTACATTTTTGCTGGAACTTAAATATTAAGCATAAACAGTATGGAATTTGATGTGAATGCCCTTGTGTCTGTGCTCGAGAGAGAGAGAGAGAGAAGAGGGGGGGATAATATACCTGAAAATAGCTCACAAATTACTGGCAATTAATGACCTCATTTTGGAAAGCTAGACGCAACATGGTTCCATTTCATGCATCTGGCATAATAGCAATTGCAGGTAGTCTAATGAGTCCCTCAAGTGTTGCTGTGACAATTGAGGGGAAAAGAATAATCAACAGAGAAGTGAAATGCAAAAAGAACAACCACTTGACGAACAAGTCTTTCATTGTCGACCACAAAGTTTCTTACTTTTCTTTAAAAATTTCTGTCGTACTTTGCAAACTAACCAAATTAAATTTTTAAAGATTTGTAACTAAACTGATGGTTTTCATTAACCATAATTTAATGCCTATTAATCTGCATTACAAAACCAAGCTTTATAACGGTGCATCTATATAGAATACGTTCATAACTGCCAGTGAATTGCCCCTGTTAGTTCCTTTGAAAATCTCAGCTGGCCAATTCTCGTCATATTCAGCATTGATTTCATAGCGAACTGTTTTACAATGCCCCTTGAACATCTCATGAATTGCCTTCAGCATTGTCAATACAAATAGACCATTCATTCCTCCCTCTTCCCAGCGCACTAATCGCAGTCCTGTGAATCTTCTTATCATGAATATCCTATGAAATAAAATTCCAACTATATAAGTGTTAGAATATACAGTCAACATGGAACATCTCTCTAAAGTGTATTATTAGCTTTCGTGCTGATTTCAGCCGGTGCTGACTTGAGTCAAAACTTTTAATGACAGACTTAATCAGGGGAAAGACCGCTATGGTTATTTTTGTCGAAATATTTTGTCGACATTAATTGTCTTCACAAGTTAACAGTTATTATGTTTTCATTATTTTAGGATTAAGGAGATATTAGATACTTATTTCCAAACTTTAGGACTTGTAATGCAATGGCAATTCGGATGTTTATATCTGTTTTCTGGTAATCGATTTTGTCAATCACGAGTCATAAGAAAATTATTAGAATACGGGGTTCAGTCTGTTTGAGAAACTTTAAATCACTTTCGGTATAATAATCGACTGACCAATATAAAATATTGATCCTCTGTTCAGAGCAATGAGATATTAAAATATTGATCACGACAGGGAGAAATATTGTGAAGTCAGTTTTTCTGGAATGTATATTGGTGCGTTCTGAAAAAAAAAAAAATAAAAAAAATCTGAAAAGAACCTTGGTAACAGTTCAGGCATTTGAAGTTAAAACGTCATCGGATACGCTGATAAAAGTATCTTACTCCCTCAGCTGCTGGTCCACATAAATTGATAGATGCAGCTTAACAGGATGCTTTTAGTAATGACTAAATTAACACCATAAAGGCAAAAACATATGATTTTTAATTAAATATTGGGTGCATAACAACATGAAGTTCGAATTGTGATAAATTATGTAACCTGTACAAGAAGTAAATTTAATTCTGAATTTAACATATTAAAATGAGTTATTTTTTTGAACTAGATGTTAGGCGTTTTTTATTCAAAGAATTATGCTTAAAGAGAAATATTTGGAAAAGTGGCTTAGTAGTTAATAATCCATTAATGTATTCAAAATTTTGTCGTCGACACCATAAAGCGGCCAAAAAGATTCTAAATCTTTCATATAATAAATGTAAACATTATGCTTGTTAGAGCCACAGATTTTATCGCTCTGACATTTTATAAATAAATCTAAGTCTATGCCTGCATTATGGTAGCTAAATAAACCCTGTGATGTAATAAAAAGCTTTTATGCTTTTTTCATATATCGACGGGTTTTTTATCACAAAGTTTATGAAATTTTAAAAGATTCATTATCATGTAAGGATGAAGGTGCTAAGAATTTTTGTCAAAATTCACCATATTGACAAGAAAATGATAGAAATTTACCATGTAGATGATTATATAGTACAATGTTTTATTATTCATATTGCTTGCCAAGACGTTATACAGTTTGTTATGTCATTCCACTGAAATGATAAAATAATACTTAACTTTTGTAGGGTGAATACAAATTTTATAAACATAATGTGAATAACGTTTCAAGAAAATTTTATGCAAGATCTTATTTTTGTATTATGAAATATGAAGATATATTTGCTAGTTATTCGTGAACGTTTATTTTACGTTAGTGAATTTTCCATC
>NC_089742.1:9808947-9828947 GCF_040412425.1 Macrobrachium rosenbergii
ATTTACTACCTCTTGTCGCTGTAGGAGAGCTGAAAAATCTTAGTAAATCATTTCCCTTTACATTTAAACATTATGTGGAGTTCATTACGTAATCCAGATTTTCTTTCATGTCAAGACCAACAGTGAAGAAGGTATTTTCTTCTTAATTCATTTAAAAATAAAAAATCTTGTAAGGAAAAACTGGAAGTTGTGTCTTTGTCTTGATCATAAGTTTACACATGAATGCAAAATAATCTAGATTTAGGTAGCCTACAAAAGCCTTCCCAGAAACAAAAACAAAAATTTCTGTTTATTCAACTATTTCTTAATCTCTAGAACGTCCAGGTTAACGTAACAAGGAGGTAAACATAATTTGAATGTAAGTGTTGTCATTAATAAGCAAGAAAAAACGTGAGTTTTCTGTACAGCCGTTACAGCGAACAATCAAGGCCACCGAAAATAAATCAATCTTTAGGTGGTCTCGGTATAATGCTGTATGAGCCGCGGCCCATGAAACTTTAACCACGACCCGGTGGTGGCCTAGCCTATATCGTTGCCAGAAGCACGATGATGGCTTACTTTAACCTTAAATTAAATAAAAACTATTGAGGCTACAGAGTTGCAATATGGTATGTTGAATGACTGGAGGGTGGATGATCAACATACCAGTGAGGCGTACTTACTTTATTTCTAGTCTGGGTTGCTCTTTCAGAAGACTAGATTAAAAGAAAAAGATGAGCTTTTTGAATTCCGTCTTTCAGGACAGGATGCACAGTTTGCCAATAATAATATATTTGAATTAAACTGAGGCCTACAAAATTATATGGAATATTGAACAACAAATTTTGTAAAGAAACTATGTAGACGCTTTGACTGTAAAATATATGTATAAATAAATAAAGGATATATATATATATATATATATATATATATATATATATATATATATATATATATATATATATATATATATATATATATATATATATATATATATATATATATATATATATATATATATATATATATACACACACACACACACACACACACACACACACACATACATATATATATATATATATATATATATATATATATATATATATATATATATATATATATATATATATATATATATATATATATATATATATGCATATATATATATGAACAAGCACTGAATTACTAAGCTTGCACTCTTCCACAAAGATACTACGTCAACATCAAATTCTGTATAGTCCACTAATCTTGGGAGACAACACGTTAGAAACCTTTTCAAAAACAAAGAGGAGAAACCATAATGATCCTATCCAACCCAGCTATCAAGATCATCAAGAATTTTCTTAAAATCCCTACAGCGAAATGCAAATTTTTTGAGAATAGGTTCAGAATGACAAGCACTAGGGAGAGGGACACCCACAGCTGATTTCGTAGCTTTAAAAGCTTGAAGCAGTTCAGCAGTTTCCTTAGGGCCAGTAAGCAATCTACCATCATCTATCACTAGTGGTGGAATGGAAGATGAGCCTGACACAAAATTGAAGACGCCATTTTGACCCATCACGGCTGAGGCTGAGTAACTCCTTATAGTTTCCTCCATAAGGAACTATTGTAATTTCTTTAAGCTATATAGTAAATTCTATTCACAGCACGAGCGCATCCAGCAAAATTGGTGTAATTTTCATGTGATCAATTTCGTCTCCGTGTGTTAGCCTGTATATTTTTTTTTTTAGATAAAATTTATCTCGATAAAATAAGCGCCCGTTACCAAGAATAACTATAAGGTAACCATATTTATTTTACTATGTTATGGTGATATATATGCTGTATAGCACCTTGAAAATTTTAAGTTTAGCCGGTAGTTTTTCCTTGGAGATGCATGATACTTATAGGCATACAAAAAACACAGTCTTAATTTATTAACTATAATTTGTTGATATTCCAGGAGCTTTCCTATAATTTTTGGTTTGGAGACAGATGATACTTATATCCATAAAAGAAACACTTAATTGAATAACAAGGGTTGTTGAAGGAAGGATCCACATTTGGGTAAATTCATCTTGTGAGGTAATGAATAGAAAAGATTAATTTATAATCATTAAATTTTTGTGTCATCCACGACAGTTTTAATGCTCCTGGTAGATAGTTTAAATTTATTTATATTCTGAATGAGGTCCCGGGTTTCTAATAACTGTAGAGTACAAAGAGGAAAAGTTATGAATAAAGGAAACACTTAATTTGCTTTGAGAACAAAAAAAAAAATTTTACTTCTTGTGCAAAAGGTTCACAGTACTAAGTTATTAAAAAATTAAAATTTTTTTTTATTCAGGAAAAAACTAAAATTTTGTTACAAAAATTAAAAAAATTAAAATGTTTCTAATGTGCTCAACTAGGAACATAGTGCCAGTGGATGTGGAACATTAATTAAAAAGTACTTAAAATTGTCTGATATATTCAGCACAAATTCAACTAACGAAACATGTTCCATTTTTTTAAATGAATCAGTTAATTTTGAAAGTGACTTAAACAGATATCTAAAAATCTGCTCATTCTTTATTGAAAGAAATTAGTCTGTTAGATAGTTTCTTTAAAGCTGAAACTAATTATAGCATTTACTTATCATTTTCTCATTATACATAGATATTTGGTAGCTAAGACACGCCAAATTTAGAAATAATACAATGACGAAAATAAAGTAAAAAAAAACTTATGATATAATGTAAGAAAAACATTGGAGAACGAACTTCATGACATATTATGGATGATTATTTCGAAATTATCTCGAAATTCAAAAATATCAAAAAGAAGCAAATAGTCAAGACTTTTATGTTTATTTGTTAATTATAGATTATTCAGTTACATTCATCCATGAAAATTCTATATAAATTATGACTTCACTTGAATGTTCTCACTCCAAGCAACAAATGCTGCCATTCATCAGGACAAGTGAAGCATTGAAAGTTTATCGGCTCAAATAATATGTTCAAGTTACTTAATTACTTAATTAATTGCCTGAGGGTACAATCAGGTATTTATTCTCTTTTCGTTCACTTTCTTTTTTTTTTCGAAAAGTGTGTAGGGGCAGGCTGTTGAGAAAGCAAAAATTACTTGGTGGATTATCAGGAAAGTGCCTTCGCCTTTACCTAATCTTTTGCTTCTGAGTGTTTTATTTATAAGACCATCCCGACTCTCCTCCCTCTGTTGTTGTGGCAAACCTGGCGGATTTCTTTTGCCTCACTTTGTCGACCAGTTTCTTCCGACGTTTTTTTAATTGACATACGGTGATGTTTATTTTTGTTCCCAACAGAGTTTTCATAAATAATGTTATACTGTTGTTGCTGATGGTTTTGTTGTTTTTTGTTCTGTTGATTTTTACTATGTTACTGTTGTTATGAGACTATTTATTAGTTTTGTTATTGGCTTTATGTTTTTAATCTTAATGTCTTTGGGAGACATTGAACTGAATCCTGAGCCTGTTACTCATTATAGTAAGAACAATTGCAATGCACTTTACTCAAATATTCGGGGCTTAAGGTCAAGTTTTCTTGATCTCCAGAGTTGTGCCCATAACTACAATTTGATGTTTTTATCTGAGACTCTTGTTTGTAGTAACAAGTCAAAGGTTGAGTTTTCAATCCTGGGGTTTGATGGCTCCGATTTTATTTATCGTCGTAACATCCCGCATGCGTAATGTATGGCTGTATACATTAAGTCCAGATGACCTGTTTATCGTCAGAAAAATTTGGAGTGCAGTTTCCATGAAGTTCTTTATTTTAAAATTTTCAATAAGTTCAACACTAGTGTTTATGTATCTGCTGTTTACCACAATCCAAATATCGACAATTCTATATATGACTGTCATTTAGAAAGGATTAGTATGGCGCAGTCACAGTACTCAAAAGCTTCACTCATTATTTGTGGAGAATATAATGTAAAGCACAGTGAGTGGCTAAATTCAAATTCCACAGATGAACATGGCCGGTCTACTCTTGAGTTCTGTGTATCCTTGCAGCGCCCACGTGTGCAGTCCTACACACACCTACAATCAAAATCTCCTTTACCCTGTGATGATTAACCTGCAAGAAAAACCATGCTGTTGAAAGAAACACAGCTTCTCTCATACACCTTTTTTACTATATTTCCATTGTCATTATCGTCACAATCTATGCATTATTACCAATGTATGTATTTTTATGCTAGCTTTCCAGCCATATATGTATGATCTTCAGTCAAATGTTCTGTGTCAGTTCATATGTATATTTCTGTATGTGAACAAACACAGATGCTTGAATCTATCCCTTTCTCATCCTGTCAGAGGTCTGGAGCTACACTGCGGCTCTCATGAGCTACTGACCAGTGTGAAAGTTTTGTGAATAAATCAGTAAACTGTAGCCCCATATCTTACTCATACCTCGCCTCAAACTGGTGACCCTGGAGAGTTGCCTGACCAAGCCAGTAACAATGATCCCAACATTGTCAGCAAAAGCCTCTCCATTTGTATACCTCCCTCAACGCCCCACAACCCAGAGGAATGGTTCCTCCAGGCTGAAATAATTTTCCGCACAAAGAAAATCACCTCAGCGACGTTCAGAGCAGACACTGTCCTCGAATTCTTCTGGACGGCGTCTTCGAGCATTTAGCAGGATGGCTTGAAGAATTAGGTGCCTCTGTCACCTACGACCTACTGAACGACCAGCTAAAGTCATCCTTCAGCATGCTGCCCGCCCAGAGAGCCAAGATAAGAAATGAGTGGCAGTTGCACATGTACAAGCAACTGCAGCAGTTAATCATGCTGCCCACCAGGGGAGGCCAACCCGAGTCATCTTTGGACCTCGTGAGGGAGGTACTCCTCACAAAACTACCACACCAGACAATAGCAGCCATGCCCTAAGCCTCCACCATGCCCATAGAAGAGTTCTTGATCATGGTTGATGAAATACATACAACCCACAGAGCAGAGGACCCCTCACAACAAGCAGCAGCAGTAGCAGCACCACATTGGACCGAGCAGACAACAGACAAGGAATCAGACAGTGAGCCAGAAGAGCCACCTGCTCCCATATACAAAAGAAGCTTCCCCAAACAAATTAGGAAAGGGAAGCTTAAGCAAAAAAATCAAGAAGCTCCAGAGAGCATATGTTTTTTCCACTGGAGGTTTGGAACAAGGCCCAAAAATGTGACAAAGGCTGCCTATTCTCAAAAAAAACATGCAGTAGGATTGCACATGTGACCCATCCATACTAACGTCAGCAGGTGAGCAGACCTGTTGCCCCATAAGAGAAGCTGTGTCTGCTCACCACTGTCTTTCTTCCAGGTACAAAAGAAAAGGACCCACATGCTTCTCTCTAAAAGACAAAAGATCTGACATGGAGTTCTTAGTGGACACCAGAGCATGCAGATCATTCATCCCAGCCAGCATGAAAGAACAACTTAACCCCAGCCCCCCACTAACCTCCACATATCAATGGCCAGCGGAACACAACTGACAATGTATGGAAGGCTGGATATGAAAATTTCTTTCAAAGGGGAAAGAATATGACTGGTCCTTTATCATGGCAGATGTGACGATAGCATTGTTAGGAGCGGATTTCCTAACACTGCACAACCTACTGGTTGACATAGCAGCTAAACAGCTGATCCTAAGAACAGCACCAACATCATCTCCTCAAAAGCCAAGCAGACTTATCACAGCCAAACCATCAATGAGTCAACGAGACAAACAAATATGTCCGATTGCAACCGACGTCCCACCGCCAAAAATGTGAGAACTTCTACCAGAAAAAAAAGACTTATGCAAGGATGACCTGAAGCATGACTTAACAAAACCAGCAAACCATGGCATCCACCACCACATAGAGACTGAAGGTCCCCTCGTCCACTCATGATTCAGAACGCTGGTCCTGAAGAACCTCACTTACGAGAAGAAAGTATTCATAGAAATGGAAGAACTGGGATATGCCAAAAAGCCCCCAGACCATGGGCATCACCCCTACACATGATACCGAAGTCGGATAGAACATGGCTCCCCTGCAGAGACTACCGATGGCTAAACGTCAAAACAAAACCAGACTGATACCCACTACCAAATATAGCAGACATAACCAACCAGACGAATGGAGCAAAAAGTCTTCACAAAAATAGATCTGCTAAAAGGGTATTTCCAAGTCCCTGTAGCAAAAGAAGATATTAAGAAGACTGCAGTCATCACCCCCTTCAGCACCTACACATTCAATTACAGTTGTTTCGGCCTCCTTAACTCAGGGGCAACATTACAAAGGCTAATGAACCAACTGTTCAGGGACTTTCCATTCTGTGTGGTCTACGTCGACGATATACCAATCTTCAGCCCAGACCTTAGAAAAACATCTCAAAGACGTTAAGAAATTGCTACAAAGACTAAAAGAAAACAGACTCATAGTATGGGAAGGCAAGTGTGAATGGGCAAAGAAAACGGTAGAGTGTCTGGGACACCAAGGCATTAAGCCTCTACCAGAAAAAGTGAAAGCAATAACATAATTCCCCAAACAAACAATAGTGAAATCAGTAAAATAATTTTCAGGCTTAATAAATTATTACCATTGCTTTATTCGTAACATTGCCAAAATTATGAGCCCCGTATATGAATGTCTTAAAGGAAATAAAAAGAAACTAACTTGGGCAGAAAATAAAGATAAAGCATTTATTCTAGCAAAAGAAGCAGTAACTTCTGCAACAACGCTAATCTTCCCTTTATATATATATATATATATATATATATATATATATATATATATATATATATATATATATATATATATATATATATATATATATATATATGTGTATATATATATATATATGTATATATATATATATATATATATATATATATATATATATATATATATATATATATATATATATATATATATATATATATATATATATATATATATATATATATATATATATGTATATGTGTATATGTGTGTGTGTGTGTGTGTGTGTGTGTGTGTATGTATGTATGTATGTATGTATGTATGTATGTATGTATGTATGTATGTAATACAAATATTGAAGTAAGTCATTGACGACTTCCTTCATTATTTATCACAACATTTGGACTTGTATAATCTAGAATTACCTACCAATGTTGTTATTAATTTGATATCCTTTGCATAAAAATTGTTAATTCACTTTCAATGGTAATTTTTATGAAAAAATTTTTGTCTAATATTTACATGGAATTCTTTGAGTCTAGACTTATTCCAAGGAATCTCTTCTCTAAGGTGTTTTGGGTTAGATATGTTGACGATTGTTTTTGTATTGTTAAAGAAAATATAAATATTACAGATTTCTTGCAAACAATTATTAATCTTGTACCATCCATAAAATTCACAATAGAATATGAAGAAAATAATTGTATACCATTTCTGGATGTCTTAGTTATTAGAAATAACACCAATTTTTGTTTTAAAGTATATAGGAAACCCACGAATAATTTGTTATATATTCATTTTTACTCTAATCATGCTAAACAAATTAAGATGTCAACATTTTCCAGTATGTATCTTAAAGCTCTTAGAATCTGTATTCCTGAATTTTTGGGAAGAGGAGTTTAAAATTATTGATAAAATAGGAGATTCATTATGTTACCCTCATATTTTTTAGAACTTTGTAAAAATAAAGCAAAAAAGTCATATTATAATCCAACCAGTGTTAGCAATGAACTGAAGAATATTCTGTTTTTACCATTTCATCCTAATTTCATTCCTGCAGTGCCCATTTTAAAAACTATTGCTATTAACTTAGTATTTAAATATAACAATATTTTGAGAAATAAACTAAATAAGAATAGTCCACCCAATTAAAAAAATATTGTATACAGTATTCCATGTAAAGAATGTAATAAGATTTATATTGGTCAAACATCAAAAGAACTAAAAGTAAGAAGCTCCCAACACAAATATGCCATTTCAATAGGCTTATCAAATAATGGCATTGTGGACCATTGGCTTAAGACAGGCCATGGGATGAACTGGGATAAGTCAACCGTCATCTACAAAGTCAACGATCATCGAAAAAGAAATCTGCTAGAGAGTGTCTTCATCAAAGCTACTTCCACCAGGAATGTTAATCTCCACCCTGGATTATCCCTTGATCCTTTGTCCCTGTCTTTTTTGTTTAAAGAACATGCTGCCCAGATTAACAAACTGTAACCCTATCCCCACCTTCTGTTTTTGTAAATAAACCTCTGTCAACTTCTTTTGTATTCAGTGTGAACTTCAAGATGAACAATAAACTACGAAAGTACTTGTTCAAAGTCCCGGTTTTCACTCACCTTCAGACGTGGACTTAGTGATATATATATATATATATATATATATATATATATATATATATATATATATATATATATATATATATATATATATATATATATATATATATATATATATATATATATATATATATATATATATATATATATATATGTATATATGTGTATAGCATACACATATCATTCCATATTCAAGTCACATAAGGCCTTGAAATATGGAGTAAAAGGCCTTGAAATATTATGTTTCAATTGTCCAATAATAATTTAGAATTAGAATAGATGGAAGAAGAAATGTAACAGAAACAACTGCTAGCTTAATCCTCTTATCCGAAAAGTTTGATGTAATATGCCATGACAGCACAATTGAAGAGCTTACCGCACACAACAGCAGGAACGGACATATTACTATTTCCAAAGAAATTCGCACGGAAACTTTCATGAAACAGCTACTTTGCGGGACTTTTGCGAAAAGAAGACTGGTAACACCCAAGTCACGACTTGATAGGATAAGGAAACTTTACATTCAGTACCGTAATACATTACGGTTTGGCTTAAGTGTGAGACCAGACGTGGAAGTTATCCAAGATACTTTGAGGGCACCATAGTTTTACCGTGAAAGTAAAAACCCCCTGTCTGTCTTTTCATTCATTCTGAGGGTAAGTGTATTTGCATTTCAATATGATAAATTAGTTTTTATTAAATTCCATGAGCATTCTCATTAAAATGAATGAATGAATTATAAAAGTGTTGAAGTCAGTTTTAAATTTCTTCCTACCTAGATTCAGTTGTTGATTCAGTGAAAAATTAATACACTCTGATCGAACCCTTACTTATGCACATTGGGGTGCAAGGGCGTTGTGCATTGCATCCGGTTTCCGTTCTACCCCTGATTTTCTCATGTTCATCTGACTGATAATGCATATTTTACAACCTTCCTTTTTTGATGGAGAGGTGCTCTTAGTTATCAGATGGATATTACTTGTTTGGAAGAATAGATACTTGAGGTGTTAATTTAGCGAAAAATATCGTTAATAGCATTTGAATGCCTCACAGCCTAAAGCCAGTTACATAAAATTGCCCTCAGATAGAATTTATGTATCACTACATAAAAATAATTCTAAAGCATAGTTTGGGCCCTTTTCAGAGGCATTATGAATAATGGATATGTAACAGCGTTGCTAGAAGTACTGTCGTTTCATAGAATTCTTAATAGCAAAACTGACTTTTGGCGTGGAATTTTAACGTCTGTAAGATAAATTTTGATCAAGATAACATAGGGAAAAGGAGATAAGCAAAAGATTTTACGTTGTAATAAACCGTTAGCAGATGTAGTTTACAAATCAATGTTTCATGTTCTTGAAATGACATCCGAAAAAAGTCAAAATGAATCGTATGACCTTTCGAGTGTCATGATTGACATAATGGCATTACTTTTAATGAAAACTTAAATATTCATTCTTTAAATTTTGTGAATCTACTTAAATATTAATTATTTTAAATTATATATATATATTTATATATATATATATATATATATTATGTATATATATATATATATATATATATATATATATATATATATATATATATATATATATATATATATATATATATATATATATATATATATATATATATATATATATATATATATATATATATATATATATACATATATATATATATATATACATATACACACACACACACATATATATATATATATATATATATATATATATATATATATATATATATATATATATATATATATATATATATATATATATATATATATATATATATATATATATATATATATATACAGTGTTTCGAAATTAGAGCCCCCATCCACAGAACAAATGGAAAGTTATGAAGTTTTCTGCTGTAGCCAATCTCCAAGTACATTATTTTAAGTTTTTATTCAGCTATTTTTCATTTTACATTTCTTGAATTTTCAGACTGAGTGATGGAGTTAGATACAGCCATGGCTAATGACTTAGAGGAAATCAGATGGATTGACCAAATCTAGGCTATAACCTTCAGAGAGGCCAGGGATGCTGATGCATCGTTCATTTCACATTCTTGGATAGCTAAATACATTAAAAGAGATGAATCCTTTGTTAAAAGAAACTGGAACAAAAATCCATACGACTGTCATTGCGAAAAAAGTAAGAATCTTGGAAGACCTGCAGTCCTTTCTCAGGAGTCAAAAGACATCATAGCTGAGGCAGTGGGTAGACCAAGAAAGTCTTTACATAAATTGGCACTTGAACTAGAAACAAAAAGGGGAAAGAAGAGAAGTCATAGTGCTGTATATCGTGAGTTGAAAAAATCTGGTATCGAGCCACTTCATGTTATCAGCAAGCCCAATATCACTCAGCAACAGAGAGAAGATCGTGCATGGATTTGTTGTTCATTTCTTAAAGATTGGGATGAAGTTGACTTTCTCCATGTTGCCACATCAGATGAATTCTTCATTTACACAATCAAGAAGCTAAATCATAAAAATAACATCATTTTGGCTGGAAAGTTGGATGATATCAGCGATGACATGCACTATCGCCAAGTTGTGAAATTTCCTGAATGTTTGGGAATTTTTCTCTGTTTCACAGCCAAATGGTTAATGTGGATCATCAAAGGAAAAGGACAGTCATGGAATGTCGAATACTTCAAAGAGAAAATATGTTTTCTGGTGGAATATTTTTTCTCTCGTCAAAGATCCTGAAAATGTGTTATCTGCTGTGTTGAAGAAGTCACAGTGGTATCGATTTCTTCTCATCAAATGAATTTCCAGGCCTGAAATCATTAAGACTGTGTGTGAAAACATTGGTAGTATCCTAAAGTTTTTGATTGTGTTTATGAAGTGGGCTCAGTGAACTATGATAGTATACCAATATCTCAATATACCTGCATAAGAGGGGTGACTGAAGTGCTCAGGGAAATGGAGTGTAGTGTTAGCTTTTGGGATTTATATATATATATATATATATATATATATATATATATATATATATATATATATATATATATATATATATATATATATATATATATATATATATATATATATATGCTGAAATCATACCCTCAAGAATGCAGGCTGTGGTACAGGCAGACTGAGGCCACACAAAAATTAAATACTCAGAGAGAAACTTAAATAAAATGCCTGTTCTGAATTACTTTTGTTTTTGTCCATATCAATTTTAGTTTATGCTCTATATATATATTCTATATTTCTAAACACCATATATATATATATATATATATATATATATATATATATATATATATATATAATATATATATATATATATATATATATATATATATATATATATATATATATATATATATATATATATATATATATATATATATATATATATATATATGGCATATGTGTGTAATTTGTGTATATATGTAATGGATTTGTATATAAACATTGACTATACCTTGAAACTTGGTAAAGTTAAAAAAAAACACATAAATGCTGCTGGCTCAAGAAATCTTCCCATTACTGGCATGTCTGGCAGCTAACACAGCTAGTTCATTTGATCTGTTACAAGTTATAACCAAAAGAAAACTGTACCACTTCTAAGAATTCTTTCATATGACAGTTGTTTTGATTAATGCCTAGAAGAAAAAAAAAAAAGAGAGGAAAAAAGCAAAGATTTTTTTTCAAACCTACACTTTGAGGGTAACGCTTAAATCTCAGAGTGTTTTGCAATTTTTCTCTTCTATATAATGACCCAATGGTACGTTATTTGTGTCATATTTTATATTATGGGATGTGTGATTACAAAATGTTTATTACGTTTGTATGTTACTGCTACTAAATTATTTTTTACATTACTTATTAAAGCCTTATTGTTTTATTTTTTTTATGTACTGTAATAAGAGTTAATTACGTATAGCAATGAGATATTCGTTTTGCCGTGTTTTTTTTCGGTTATTTGTAGTTATTTTTTCAACTGATTTTTATTATGCACTTTTCTCATAGATTATGTGAACGAAAAGTTAAGTTCAGTGTAAGATTATTTTTCTAACAGAATATTCTTGTAGGGTCCATTAAGTTTATTCTAAAGAGAAAGCTCTTTTGGCTCGCAGATGTTTTTGGATGGTTGAAATTTGTTGTGAATAAAGAACAACCAAAATTAATTATCATATATCCTCGGTATTTCAGTCATCGTATTCGAAGTAGTCACTATTCTACATCATTTTTAAATCATTCAGTATTTGCTTTTCAACCTTTTTTTGACGAACGAATTTGTAAAATGTTTGACATTTGATTAAGGTTAGGATAGTCAAGAATAAGTTGTCTTTAAGAAGTCATAGAAAAAGTAATTTTTCTGCGGAAATCATATTTCCCATTTCTAAAATTTGCCTGACTTGCTTTTTAAAGTTAACCCCGTGGAAGTGCAAAAGCCTTTCATGATCTTTCTTATGAATATTTAACTCTGTAGGAAAAGATGCAGAACCATTAAAATAAAAATAAAAGCTGTTTGTAAAATTGCTTGCGGGTATAAATGAACATTAAATAATTGTAATACGAAATCCACATAGGACAAACAGCAGAGAACTAGATATTATTATTATTATTATTATTATTATTATTATTATTATTATTATTATTATTATTATTATTATTATTATTCAGTAGATGAAACCCATTCATCTGGAACAAGCCCACAAGGGCGATTGACTTGAAATTCAAGCTTTCAAAGAATATGGTGTTCATTAGGAAGAAGTAAGAGGAAGTAAAGGGAAATATAGAGAGAAGAGATTTCATTTATTAAAAAGGAAAAAATAATAGGTAAATAGATAAATATTTATAAAAATGCAATGAAAATAGTATTAGCGATTGCATTTTCTCTTAAACTTCTGAAGTTCCAATTGCACGACATCCTCTGGGAGGTGTAAGGAATAAAGAACCCCTGCAACGGAGAAGTTTACTGCATATTGGTGCTGCTGTTTAGCTAATCTGGTTGTTCTCGGCAAAATAAAGGGTGTCAGGGATCAGTTGTGAATGTGAAAGGTCGTTGTTGAAATACAACTTATGGAAAAGTGACAAACAAGAGATCATCCGTCGATGGTGCAAGTCATAACTGCTACTGTTAGGAAACTGAAAACTTCCACCACGAACTGCTCTATCTAAAAGAGCTAAATCTCGGGCGGAAGCAGACACCACACAGGAGAACTGTGTTCCAGTAAAGGAAGTACAAAACGACCTAAAACAGGTTGCATGATTTTGTCACTGTTATAATATATGAGGCCTTACGAACAATTCCTAGCTTTCGTGCATCATTTGTTAAAACTTTCATTAGATGTTTCTCAAAAGTCAGATGCCTGTCAAAAGCTACACCTAGAATAGTTAAAGCTTCAGGCTCATTCAGCAAAGTTCCATCTTCCACTTCGGGTGAAGGGAGGATGGTGTGGAAACCTGTACGAGATCTGCTAATCAGTAGTATTTTAGTTTTACTGGAGTTTAGCCTCATACCCCACCAACTATGCCATTCCCTGATCCGGTCCACGTCTTGAATGAGGCTGAGGGCAGCTTCATTCCCCATAAGTAGAGATTTTACTACACCTACAAGTGTTGCATCTCGGGGCATACTGAACAATCTTGAATTCACTAAAAATAACAGTGGACCAAGAATACTGCCCTGTGGATCTCCAGACACAATAGGTCTTGGTTCACTAAATATCCCGTCCACAGCAACTCAGTGCTGCCTACCTGTAAGGAAATCTTGAAGTAATCCTAAAACATATCTGCCCACTCCAAGATTCTGAAGTTCATAAATAAGTGCCTTGTGATTTACTAAATCGAAAGCAGCACTAAAATCTATTTGAATTACTCTACACTCAAAATCCTTATCAAGGTTCTCTTGCAAATGGTATGTCAAGTCTAAAATAGCATTGCAGGTACCTAACTGCTTCCTGTATGCATATTGACTATCAGCTAACAATCCGTTACTTTCCACAACTTACATGGTGACTTAAAAATAAGTTTTTCAGCAACCTTGGAGAGCACAGGGAGAATAACAATTGGTCTGTAGTTACTGCAGTCTGCAAATATGCCACTCTTTGGAACAGGCACTTTAATTACTAAGCTTGTGCTCATCCGCAAAGATACTATGTCAACATAAAAATCTACAGAATCTTGGAAGGCAACACGCTAGAAACTTTTTTAAAAAACAAAGGGAAGAAACCATCAGGATCCTTTCTACCCTAGTTATCAAGATTATCTAGAATTTTCTTAACAACCCTGGAGTGAAATGCAAATTTTGTAAGAATTACTTCAGGATGATACGTATCAGGGAGAGGGACATCCTCAACTGATTGCTTAGCTTCAAAAGCTCAATGAAGCAGTCAGCCTTACCTCTAGGGCCAATAACCAAACTACTACCATCTGTTAGTAGTGGCGAAATGGAAAACTAGCCTGACCCAAAGATAGATGATGACAATTTAGTCCACCACAAATGAGGCTGAATAATTCCTTCAAGTTTCCTCTTCAAGGAATTATTGTAATTTCTCTCGGCTGCATGGTAAGTTCTATTTGCAGCATGGCGAGACTCAATAAAAATGTGTTAGTTTCATTTGAATGATTTTGTGTCCATGAATTGAATTTTGTCTGTTTGACATGGTAGGCTCGCCTACTTTTATCATCAAACCATGGCTGGTCACTAGTCCTAAATTTGATGACCTTTCTGGGGATATATCTTATTAAAATAGCGATCAGCATTTCACTTAACTTCTTCTTGAGATCAGTATCTAATATAGCAACTGAAATATAAAATCCCTGACAAGCTTCAGTAATGTGATCCCAGTTGGCTCTGGATTTCAGTCAGACTGTTTTTCCAGTGGTGGCATTAGGAATATACTGACTGACAGATATGTCTATCTCAAGGGCACAATGATCAGAAGTGCCTATATATTCACAGACCTTGGACTTCACCATAGCTACATCTGTGAATATGAGGTCTAATCTATTACCAGAAATGTGCATGGGTTCCTCAATTAGCTGGACAAAATTCGAGGGTGTGGGGTGAGGTGAGAGTAAGATTTGGGGATTACAGTTTACTGATTTATTGACAAAACTTTCACACAGGATAATAGCTCGTGTGTGCCACAATACAGCTCACTACCTCTGACAGCTAGTGAAAGGGATTAAATTCAACCATTTGTGTTTGTTCACAGGCAGAAATGTACGTACGAACTGATACAGAACATTTGACTGATGATTATACATGTGTGGCTGGAAAGCTGACATAACAATACATATAATGGTAATAATATATATATCGTGACAGTAATGACAATGGAAATATATGCATAAAAGGCATGAGAGAGAAGTTGTGTTTCTCTCGAACGCATGGTTTCTCCCACAGGTTATTCATCGCAGGGTAAAGATTTTGATTGTAGGTGTATGTAGGCTTGGACACATGGGTGCTACAGGAACCCCCCCTCCCACAGAGTCCTGTCGGTTGTAGGACGGTGTCTTGTATGTGCACCGGTTTCAGACAATCAATGGAAATCCACTTCATTCTTCCATCTACTGTCATCTGGTCATTTCTGGAGGATGCAGTGTGGTCCTGAGTAAGCTGGGGAGAGGGGGTAGCCTCTCTGTGCGTCTACCCGCATGAACTCATATTTTACATTCTGCAGATCATTGGGGACGTACACCTTTCTGATTGCTTGGTAGGTGGTCTTTGGTGGTATTATTCTCTCTATAATTTTTCAGGTGTTGGATGGAGATGTCAGATTTGTTTGTTCTTGGAAGACATCTGCTGCCAACGTCAATGCTTGGCTGTACAGGACTTCTGCTGGAGATGCGTTCTCAGGCCTAGTAGGACCCAAGGTAGTTCCTTCCACCAGCTCCCTCCCTGTCATCTGGCACTGAGTGATGCTTATAACAATCAGTGTGGCCTCTCGATGATGCCATTTACTTCAGGGTTGTAGGGCAGATGTGATGTTAGCTCCTCTGCCGCTGGTAATGATCTGGGGGACTCCGTGCCTACTGACCCAATCTAAGAGGGCTTTTATGCAGGTCTCTACCATTTGCTGTCATACTGGTATTGCTTCTGGCCACCTGGAGTTCCTGTTTATGATGGTAAACAGGTATCTGTACCCCTCTGAGGGTGGGGGTAGTGGTCCCACTATGTAGATGAGTAGTGGGCGAATTGGATGTTTATTATTTTGAACTCTTCTATCCTGCTTTCAATGCGTAGTGTGACTTTTGACGTCTGTCATGGGATGCATTCTCTTGTCCATGTTTTTACATCTTTCCTCATTCCCCACAAGATGTATCATTCTGCTATGGTTCAGGTGACTAATCAGCTTGATGGGTGGGATATGTTGTGGGCAAGAATGAAGGCTCTCCTTCTTAGCCTTCTGGCAAGTATGGGTGAGGGGTCCGGTACTAATTTCGCAGGTGATGGTCGTCGTTCTGCTGTTGATTGACAGGTCGTTCCATATAAGGGATGGGTTGGTCCGCCGCAGTATCTGCAGGCCCATGCCGTCCTTCTGTGCTTCTGCTATCTCAGGATGGTGCTGACGCAGTTTCTCGATAGTGCATCCGCCACCGTGTTTGCTGAAACCTTCAGGTACTTGATGGTGCAGGAGTACTCAGCTATCCCTGACAGGTGCCGTTGTTGTCATGCTGCCCATGCGTCTGCTCACTTCGTAAAGGTATGCACTAGAGGTTGATGGTCTGCACTGCGAACCATTGTCCCTCGAGCATGTGGCAGAAATGGCAGACTGCTCTGTAGACCGTGAGAAGCTCCCTGTCAAACATTGAATGCTTCTGCTCTGCTGCCATTAGCTTTTTGCTGAAGAAGGTCAGCACAGTAACAATAACAGTATGTATACAACATATATATATGTATATATATATATATGAATATATATATATATATGATATATATATATATATATATATACATATATATATATATATATATATATATATATATATATACATATATACATATATATATATATATATATATAGATATATATATATATATATATATATATATATATATATATATATATATATATATATATAATATATATATATATATATATATATATATATATATATATATATATATATATATATATATATATATATATATATATATATATATATATATATATATATATATATATATATATATATATATATTTATATATACATATATATATACATATATATATATACATACATATATATATATATATATATATATATATATATATATATAATATATATATATATATAACGTATATATATATATATATATATATATAATATATATAATCAGTAAGCTGCAAAACGTCCTTTAATATCCTCGCTCTACCTCGGAAATAATATATTTTTCATGTATGTTACCGAAGGGGAATTTTTAGTTGATAATAAGTTCGTCGTCTCGTGGGCTCAAACCAGCGAAGGACAAGAACTCGGACTACAGTGGACGCAACCCACGCAGCCAGCAGTGAGGTATGAGTGGATACGTCTCCCATATACAAATCGCCCGTCGAACTCAGGTGTTTGTATTAGAGACGATATCAATCACCTCTGCCATGCTAACCGTGTAGTGCGTTTGTCGCACGCAGCCATAATATGACTTTTTATCACATCATCGTGATTCATATACAATCCAGTAAGCTGCAAAACGTCCTTTTTATATCCAGTTCGCTGGATATTAAAGGAGGTTGCAACTTACTGGATTGTATATGAATCACGGCTATATATATAATATATATATATATATATATATATATATATATATATATATATATATATATATATATATATATATATATATATATATATATATATATATATATATATATATATATATATATATATATATATATATATATATATATACATATATATATATATATATATATTTATATACATATATATATATATATATATATATGAACACATATATATATATACATATATATATATATATATATATATATATATATATATATATTTATGAGCATGAGCAAAGGCGAACAAGATCACATTTGCATCAAGATCAAGGGCAGGAACACAGAAGCAGATGACACAGTAACCATTTATTCCGACGTTTCATTATTCTTAATCACATCATCAGGGAGATCTACGATAATAAAATACAATATATTAATATAAATTAATTAAAAGAGTTATATACAAGACTTTACTTTAAAAACGTAGAAAGCAAGCTTAGGAAAATTTATAAAAACAGAACACAAAAGATAAAATTATCAAGAACAGACAACACTCTCAAGCACAGACGCACTTAGAAACAAAATAGTAAAAAACCAGACAACATACTTAAATACAGATGCACTTAAAAAACACTGGAGGGTAACCTACCAATCCAGAGGCCAAAGACACACTAAGTATAAAACACCCTTACACACACACAAAAAACAAAAAATTTCGAAAAAGGCAGAGAGTTAAGACAAATACAATTTACAGCAGTTGTTTGACAATTCAGTGAGGGAACTCGTTGTTTAATATTCAGTGTTTCGATAATAAGTAGTTCATGAGGACTGCTTGTATAACCAATAATCTGTGTTCAATTTGCTCCATGGTTGATATCTTGTTTCCTGCATTTAGGTGGTAATGGAGCTTAACTTTGTTTATTTTGTCTGTCTCTTCATTCTGTCTCCGATTCTTAAACTACCAACCCAGTTTCGTTCTAGCAAGATATGGCCCTTCTTCATAAGTGCCGTAAACTGGCCCTCTACCGAAAAAAGGAAAAGTAAATGCTTGATGGGATTTTCAAATACTGCCATATAAATTTCCTAAATTTTTTGTAAAATTTAGAGTTTATAAAAGCTTGTTTATATCATTCCCAATTTTACAACACCAAGTACCTATTACACAATGAAATTATTTGTAAACAGAAAGCATACGAACGACTTAATAAGGCTGTTGATAACTTCCCGTAATGAGATACTTTTCTCGTTTTTAGATAGAATTGTCTTTACTAGGCTTTTTAATAAAAGATTCAGAGTTTCGTGGATTTTATACATCGAAGGCATCATAAAAAAACTATTTAATCTTGGAATTGACTTTTTCATGGCTACAACAAAACCGTTTTTAATTTTTCTAAATATTTTGAAACGTGGAAAAGTTGTTTAATGGATTAGAATTTTTGCCTGCCTAATTATAAACTCATATGCCAGTTCTACTTGCCACTGAAACATTATTCCACCGAGAAAAATTGAATTCTGTACTGATCTCAGCTGTTTTTTGAATTTGTGTTCCTATCACAAAGTTTTTGAAATTAAAAACACATTATTGGCCCCTTTTTTCAATAAGAACGATTGTTGAAACCCTCAAAACTCTGTCCAAACGAGATGATTTGATTACCCAAGCCTGATAAGGGGAGGGAACTGTCATCTTAGACAAATTTGAATACGTCAACAAAATGACCCAAATCTTAAAATGATAAACAAAAGAAACTATCTTCCTGATTATCAAACCATCTTTAGAACCCAAGACAAGATCAAAGTTTTCTTTCGAGAATATCATTAGCGAGAACACATACCAGGATCTTTTGTTACAGGCTCTTCTTTTTCGAATTTTGTACGGTCTACCAAAGTCCAAAAGGACGTCCCCTTCGCCCTATCCTGGCCTCTATAGAACTCCAAATTACAAATTAGCCAAATTCTTGTTCTATTGGAG
>NC_089742.1:9833947-9851447 GCF_040412425.1 Macrobrachium rosenbergii
TATATTTCGATCACAACATAGATTATTCTCTCGGTATATGAGCAACACTGTCGCTTCTTTTTAGAATCTACTTAATATTTCTACAGCATAATGATAATTCCTCTATTCTAGTATACATAATTTTACAAGATGAAACATATTTATGTTTGCAGGATTTGGGTTTAGGTTATGTTTGAAATCATAAGCTTGTAAAAACCTTTCTTCGTGTGACAGTTGGTATTTGGAATAGTTTATTATTACCGTTTCTGTGTCACTCTTAGGTATATGGTAAGAGATACCTTACTTTTAAAAAATATATTAGCTTTTGTTACTAAACATCTTTAAAACAGCTGGGAACATTCCCCTCCATACATTTGCAATTCTGCTTTTAATTGCACCTCGTTTAAGAGAGAGAGAGAGAGAGAGAGAGAGAGAGAGAGAGAGAGAGAGAGAGAGAGAGAGAGAGATTCTGGGCATGTCGTAAAAGAGACAAGGACGTAGACAATCTGGTTATAAATAACTTGAAAATTTCGTGATTTTATATATCTCATTTTCATCGAAAATAAATTGTTTGTGCTTTCAGAAATAGTAATGAACAAAACAAGGTTTTTATGTTTAAAAAGGGATCCATTTAATACAAAAAAAAAAAAAAAGGAGAGGACAAAGCAATGAGTCACCTTCGTATCGCGGAATTGTTTGTATTTACAAAATAGAATTGACAAAAATTCAGACCTTTTGTTATAAACAGATGTGTTCCAAATAATTTTAAGCAGTTACATAACAAGCATGATATTTATGGGGATTCTTTTAGGAGTGTTAATAAAGCAAACAAAAGCTACATTAGAAATCTAAACTTATTTAAAAATTATGATATTTAATACTCAATTTCGATCAGCAGTCAAAAGGAAATACTTCATCTTTATGCACCTAACGTCAAGAGTAAACCAAAACGCTCTGTAAAATGGTATCGTTTCTTTAAATAAAAAATTTCTATCCAATATTAAAGGAAACACTTATTGCCTAATGTGTAAAAGTAATTGGCAAAAATAGCAAAAACATACAAACAGGCAGTATCGGAGTCCATATTGAGAATGAGGAGCAAAACAGTGAAATTATAAAAGATAAAATTGCTATATAATTTACTGCATAGCGATTGTTCATGTTTTATCAGTCCAGAAGGTTAGGATCTACAATTTCAACGTAGATACAAAAGGATAGGTCATTGTCATCTGGTTACCACCACCCTTGTGACTAATAGAAGTTGTTAGGCCTCTTGACTAAGGCAGCTTAAAGTAACTGACCTTTGAAACGATACGTACTCCCATAAACATCTGTTGATGTGTTCAGTTTACTACGTAGTTGCAACTACTGACATGATTAAAAATGGAGGAATTTTTATGTGTATATCTTAACGAACGTTAGTATTCGAGCTTTATTTAGGAGAGCTTTTTTCATTGATTTCACGTAAGATACATTACACCCTTTAAAGGTATCATGGATACGCTATTATCTTTTTGTATTTCCTTTTCTTCAGGCAAAAAGTAGCCTCAATCACCTTACGCTGTTGACATATTTCCGTTTCACGAAGGTAAGTCAGGGTTTATGGATGCCCTTTCCTTCGAACTTGACCTGTTACAATCCTTTGTGGAATTTCCTGATTTTATTTTCCTTATAAACAGCGGAGCTTTAGGTAAACGCTTCTTTTGGGAAACGGTAAGTTATCATGCTTGAAGATATGTGTGCAAAAATTAAATAAAACTTTAAATATTTTCTCCCGTTAACTCTCTCTCTCTCTCTCTCTCTCTCTCTCTCTCTCTCCTCACTGAGGAAGAAAATTCAAGTAATGTAGACTCATAATTTTGGACTGCCATGATTGCACGGCTGTAAAATCCTGAAGATCCTTAATGAAATGGATTGACCCGGAGTAACAGACCCAAAACTAAAATCGTATTCCTCCTTACCAACTCCATAGGGTAAATGCAGATTTCATGTGCTATTTCTGAAAATATTTTAGTTGATGAAATATTGCCCTCAATCATGATTAGATATGTTTCTCAAATAAAGTCACTTTAGGATGAATCTCAAGGAGGTCTTTAATTCCCTTTTCGCCTAATGAGGTAGGTGCGATTGACATCGCTGCTTCACTCTCCTCCTACCTTCTTTTGACCAAGCATTCTAAAATTTCTACAGTTGCAGCCGATCTGATCGCATTTGACGTGCTAAAAGCCGAATGGGTTGTTTGTGCGTACAGACCTACTATTCACCTGGATGCAATCCAGGAAAGGGGTTTTATTCCATTTTTATTTATTTATCTATTTATTTATTATTTATTTTGCACTGTTCTGCTGGTCGCTTTATAAACCTTTTTACCAGTCAAGTGGACAGGGATTTTAAGAAAGCTTAAATTGAACCTCAAATAAATTGGAACAACCAAATGGAACTTACAGAAATAAATGCACAAACCCTTAACTTTATGAGCAATAAATTAGAAGGAGCTTTCCTCCCATGATCAAAGCCTTTTCGGAAATGTCAAAACGACATTTAGAACTAACAGAAATAACTGCAAGACAATGAAAAAGCGGATTTTCCATGTTTTATGAGCTAATACTGAATGGTTAAGGAAAGGAGATTTAACGTCCACTTTTCGTTGAATGGGTGAATTCAAAGTTTACCTGTTCAAGAAAGTACTATAAATTCTTCGGTATCCATCGAAATCGAACTCCAAAATGTCAAAACGATATTTAAAGATATATTGTACTTCATATTGAATAAATCACAAATAAAATGTCAAAACACACACATATATATATATACATATATATATATATATATAATATATATATATATATATATATATATATATATATATATATATATATATATATATATATATATATATATATATATATATATATATATATATATTATATATATATATATATTCATCATAATCTGTGTGTGTGAGTAATTCAAAACGAAGTTTTCATGTAGGTATTTTTTTATTAGATAGTTATCAATGGAGATTCTCTTTATTCAAGATTAAAAGCATTTGTAAATTTCCAAGCTAATTCGTTTTTAGAATCTGCTCCTTGAATTTAATCCAGTATTTCTCAGTGCGATGCAGTTTCGAAAATACCTCAAAGAAAAAGGCAGTAGCACCAACTGTTACCAGACAAGTTTCAATAACTTGTGAAAAATGGTGTCGTGTTTTGCCAAAGGACAGTTCGTATTTTGATTTTATGTTTTGTAGAATATAATACTTTTATTTGAGTTGCCGTTTTTCCACATTATAAAAGGATATATATATATATATATATATATATATATATATATATATATATATATATATATATATATATATATATATATATACTGTATATATACTTATAAATACATATAATATGTACATATATTAAAGTTAAAGTCCTCTTAGGCCTCTGTAGGTTCAAAGGGCAGGCGCTGATCTGTATTTTAGGCCGACTGCCAGTGGGGGACAGGTCCCAATGCCTAAGACATGTGGTCAGCGTCGTTAGGCACACTGTTTAACTCCCATCACGAAGGTTGGTACCTATATATATATATATATATATATATATATATATATATATATATATATATATATATATATATATATATATATATATATATATATATATATATATATATATATATATATATATATATATATATATATATAAATGGATGTATGTATTATATATGTTCCAGCATAACTGAAATGCATTGAGCAATTTCAACCAAACTTGGTATATATATGACATACTATCTGGAAAAGGATACTGTGGGGTTAAGACATCACTGGCACCAAAGGGCGGGGGGGGAGGGAAGGGGATGATATTAGTGTCTAATCCATAGTTTTCAAGGTCGCTGAGATGGACAGTGACACTCCCGATGTCCTTTAAGTCCAAGTTCAGCCCGATGGAAAGGGGTGGGGGAGGCGTGAGGGATGGGTGAAAAATATAATGTCAAAAATGACAGATATTTGTGTGTAATCCATATTTTTCAAGGTCCGTTAATGAATAGTGACACTCCCAATGCCCTTTAAGTTCAAGATCAGCCCTAGGAATGGGGGGATGAGAAAGGGTGAAAAATAAAATATAAAAAATTACAGATATTAAAGTCTAATCCATAATTTTTGAGATCGCTGAAATGTATGAATAGTGACATTCCCGATGCCCTTTAAGCCCAAGTTCAGCCCTGATAGGAGTGGGAGTTAAGAAGGATGAAATAGAAAATGTCACAAATGCTGGGCAATATAATTGAAGCAACCACCTGAACAGGAAAGGGAGAGAGTGAGAGAAAGAGAGAGAGGAGAAAGAGAAAGAGTTTATATATATATATTTATATATATATATATATATATATATATAAATATATATATATATATATATATATATATATATATATATATATATATATATATATATATATATATATATATATATATATATATATATATATATATATATATATATATATATATATATTGTGTGTGTGTGTGTGTACGTGTGTGTGTGTGTGTGTGTGGTTGGAAATTTTAACCTAACTTAATGCTATGATAACGCTTCTTCACAGGTAAACTACACTACTGACATTCCTCTTTCTGATGCCTACCAAGTTGAATAACTTTTCCCGAAATATGCATTTCACTCTTGGATACTTGAAGAATCCTACGTGACTAAGACTGTTTGAGTAGTCAGTTTGATGGAAATTTCTTAAAATTCTTTAAAAAGAATTTTGTTACGCTCCCTTACCCCACTTAACAAAGTTTAATCAATATCTGGTATTAAATACTATGGTGATTTCTAAAAAAATTATCCATTTCTCCCCACATCACTGAAAAATGGAATGAAGACTTTTCGATCCTGATAGCAATTATGTTTACAAGAAATATTTTAGGTTATGGAGAAGTACATTTGAATTGAAGGTTTTCTTCGAGATCGTCTTGATAAGGGCTAGATTCCTGACTTGTACTAATAAATTTTCTTGAGGAATTTTACAATGTTTGTGATACCTTACTTTTATGCTCCATAACTTGGGCGCGGAGACATGTGTGAGTACTTTTCTATACAGTTAGGTCTCTTTTCCATAGCATTTAGATTATGTTAAAATGAGGTATAGTCAAGTGCAAATTTTAACACTGATAGGATCCAAATCTTATTGAAAAGCTACTATTACACTCGTCTACCCCAACATCACTAGTGCCCTTTACTATAATTTCAATCAATTATTATCAGCGTTATTTGATATTTGGTGTTATTTTTGAGTCGAATATAAGCTTATTATTTCATAGAAGATTTGTATGGTTATATGAGGTACTTATGCCAAAATGCTATGTGTTATACACAAGGACTCGTTTTTTTATGTGATATTTCACATAAGATGATATTCTTCTTCATCTTTTGTTAATTTGTCAACCATAATAGAAACTTCGTTGTCTGGTTATCAAGTGCACCTTGTCTGGTGAATTTTAGTTCTAACTCGACTGATGTTTCCTTCTAATTCAATTTTTTACTTTAACTAAAGAAACTGGGAATATTGCAGAATCAGCATGCATATTAAAGGGTAGCCACTTACATTTTAAAGAGCTGAAGTAACAGCGCAGTAAGTAAATAAAACGGAAATAACTGATAACTACTATACAAAAGAGGGGAATTACTGTGAGAACGTTTTCACAAGAAAATAACTGATGAGAATACTGATGAACTGAATAATGTATGAATATTAAAACTACCTTTACATGAAGGTAATATTACTTTTAAACAGAAAAGACAAGTAAGTATTAATCGCAAAAGATAGTATTAGTAGCACAGATTATTTTTTTCGCAAAGACATTTCAGCTTGGAAAAAAAGATGCTATTCGTATTCATTTATGTACTCATGGAAACTCTGTGCTAGTCAGTTTAACCGGAAGAGTTCCTACTTGTTCCTTTTTAAATTTCCCATATGATGTTCCGAATACGCATTATTTTATTTGTAATACTTCATTCAATTCTTTCCGATTTTCTTATACAAAAGTTAACTAAGTAACATACATACAAATTGTAGTTTACAGAATCATTATGTTCCGGTCTTTATTTACTTGCATGTAGGTATATAAAACTAGATATTCGATGTTAGTTATAGCAGACACATAAAACATAATAGAGGGAAATGTAAATATCAAGATCAATCATACCAATGTGACAAGCAAACTGATAATAGAAAAACACCTTAAATATATTAATGCATCATCGATATATTTGACTGCCTCGGCAAGCAGACATAAGAGTTATTGCGTTATTGTCTCTTCTCTTGATGATATTCAAGTTACTGGAGCAGTAAATGAGTCAGTTAATCAGAATTATAGATTTTCCTTTAGTCGTGTTTTCCTTATCAGTTTCGTTGATATTTAGTAACAGATGCTCCAATCAGCAATGAGAATGTACATAAGTATTGCCTAAATAAAAACAAACAAAAAAGTGCATTATATCATATAAAACCTGAAGGGTTTCACATGCCCTTCAGATCAAAACTCTAATTTCGACAGCTAAAGTCAGATTTCGGATCCATAGCGAGAGTTTGAGCGTAATATGATACAATACATATCGGCCGGCAAATAATAAAATCGTTCCGTTCTCAGCTACCACTCTGTTGGTCGCGAGTTCGAATCTCTGACCGGCCAGTGAAGAACAAGAGGAATTTGTTTCTGGTGATAGAAATTCATTTCTCGCTATAATGTGGTTCGGATTCCACAATAAGCTGTAGATCCCGTTGCTAGGTAACCAATTGGTTCTTAGCCACGTAAAAGTAAATCTAATCCTTCGGGCCAGCCCTAGGAGAGCTGTTAATCTTTTTTCCCCCACCAACAAAAAGCATCGTTATTTTTCTAAGGGGGAACGTTTGCGGTAGCTAGTGAAACAGTGTCTATCTGAACTCTAAATCTCAACTTCATTTACCCACGCCATTTCTTCGCTGATTGCAGCCATTCTCCTCTGGATGGGGCAGCAATCTAAGGCATAAGATTTGTGTTCCTATTTTGTAATGTTGACAAGCAGGGAATATTAACTGTTCCCACAGACATGCTTTTAAATTTCTTTTGCAAGGTATACGAATTCTTGATAGCCGAGCATTTTACTATTTCCATATAAAATATTTAAATCTACCGAATAGAGGAAGTCATACTATCAGTATTGGAGAGACAAGAGTTAAAATATAATGCATGTGAAAATAACTACCCCAAAAAAAATTATTTGTTGCCACTACACAGAGACAAATCAAATTGACACTGACATTGGAGCATAAAATTTTATAATAGCATTGTAGTATTGCCGAAAATATATACTATTAATAATAACTGTTCGGTATGGTATTTGACAGCGGGTTGTTAAAGAGAAATAAAGCTATTAACCCGCTGCGACCTTCATAGCCCTCTAAGATCCAACCCGCTGGTGGGCATAACATACAACACACTGAAGTCAGAGCAGATTAAGCCACAGGTAACAATGCGCCAATAACTTGCCTAAGCTTCCTGTAGCAAACTACAGGTTAGCAGATATTAGCCCGAGAGTTTACCCCTGAAGACCTATCTGAATGGGTGGCATTTAGATTCTCCTGCCGCCTTTGTAAACTTCTTAGCAGCAAAAATCATTTGACCAAAGTAATAAATGCATTTTGTTGTTCGGTAGGGAAAAAAAATGGAAGTCACTGAAAAGGAACATCAGGACAAGAAAATGCCTACTAAAATGAACGTTGAACTGATAATGATAATGGAAATAAAGACTATGACTTTCAGACAAATCTGCAAAGACAGAGAGAGAGAGAGAGAGAGAGAGAGAGAGAGAGAGAGAGAGAGAGAGAGAGAGATACAACAGTAAGCCCACCAATTAATTGCAGGTTTGTCCATAAATGCAAACTGCTTTTTAGTTCCCAAGCTATCATATCGTATTAGAATAACATCCATACAGTCTAGAAAACAGAGGGAACAGTATTATCGGAGTTACAAAACAATCAGATCAAATGTGTCCTTATTTCTAGGGAGTAAGATTCTCCTATTAAGGTTAAATTATGGAAGAAGAAATTCTTCAACTGAAATCGAAAATACCGTTTACAAGTCAATTAACTCTGGAACATAGTCATAACTGCTATGAAAAAAAATTATGATCACCTCAGACACAGCAACTTAGGCTTCTAAAAATCATCCCTTAACTTATTGTCTGGCTCATTGCTACACTCATCTATCCATCATCCATTTAATTTAATTCCTATTTATCTGTAAGAATCAACCTCTTCTCTTTTTCCTCCATCCGTAACAATATTCATTAATTTATCTTCTTGGTTTCAACTTATCATCATTACCTTACGATTCCCCACATTTACTTTCAGACTCTTCCGGTTTTATACACTTCCAAAATGTTAGTTCTTTTATATATGCTTTTCTCGGTTCATTCATGTCACATGCAGCTCCCTACCTTCTCTTTCAAAATTCCTATAAAACTATCATAACGAACTCTCTAATCACGCAAGCCCAATCTGGGCTAAACCTCATATATTCGCCATCAATTCTTCTGCTATCGGAACTTCCGTAATTCGACATCCTACCCGATATTTTTCTTGGTGTTCTAAACAATGTTGCGTTTGTATCATCATTAGTCACCTGTTTCAACTATACCTTTATACAATGCTGGAATTATTTCTATCACCCATTTCCTGGAACCTTTCCCCAACTAGACAAACTGCGCTGTAAAATGTTCATCCCCTACCTTCAGGTATTCTTCGTAATCCCAGTAGCCCCTGGTGTTTTCTTTTTCTAATCTCTTAATTGCTCTTCTTACATGCCCATCGGTCATCTACACACTCAGTAACAAATCCACTAACATACTCTACGACAACCAGCACTGGCTTGCTTTCCGTTCTCGCCATTTCAATAACATTCAATATCCAAACTCTTCACCAACACAGATATCTTTCTATTTAAAGCTCTTAACTTTCTCTCTTACTCTTTCATGACTTCCTTAAACTTTCCCTTGCAAACCTGCAAATGATCTTCTCTTCCTTCACTCAAATGCACCACAGACGCTCTCCAACTTCGCTTTCCTCATCACCTTATTCCTACGACGTATTATCCATACCTGCAAACACTGACTCAAGGACCTTCCTTGAATTTTTACACCCCGCCCATACACATACATACACATATACACACATATGTATAGGTATGTGTGCATATATGTGTATATATGTGCGTACACACATATGTATAGGTATGTGAGTGTGTGTATGTGTGTACAAACGCACATACCCATACAGATGTGTATATGTGTATGTATGTACACACAGATACACATATATGTATATGTGTGTATGTGTGGGTATATATGTGTGTATGTGTGTATACATACATACACATACTGTACACACATATGTATAGGTATGTATGTGTACATACACACCTATACATATGTGTGTATGTGTGTGTACCTATGCACACATATGTATAGGTATTTGAATGTGTATGTATGTAAGCATATGTACAACGGGGAAAATGAAAAACTGGGTATAAATCCCGACCGGTTTCCTCTTTATATCTGGGACATCTCCAAAGGGACTAATACAGTACATATGTAGGTACAACCGGTAGAAAGCCAAGTATTAACACATGACTAGTAGGGTAAAAAAAAATGAGGAGCAGTGTTCTGAACTATGTACATAATCGCAAGTAAGTAAAAAAAAAATCAAGTTACTGCTTATGTTACCTTCACCGTATTTAATCAGTACACATAACAAGTAAAAAATGCCCCGAAATCGAGTTTTCTGTACAGCCGCTACAGCGTATAATCAAGGCCACCAAAGATTGATCTATCTTTCGGTGGTCTCGGTATAATGTTGTATGAATCGCGACCCTCGGTGGTGGTCTATCCTATATCGTTGCCAGATGCACGATTATGGCTAACTTTAACCTTAAATAAAAATAAAAATAAATACTGAGGTTTGAGGGTTTCGATTTGGTATGTTTGATGATTGGAGGGTGGATGATCAACATTCCAATTTGCAACTCTCTGGCCTCAGTAGTTTTTAAGATCTGAGGAGGAGGACAGAAAAAAAGTGCGGATAGAATAAAACGCGGACGGACAGACAAAGTTTGCACAGCAGTTTTCTTTTACAGAAAACTAAAAAGGGGCTTTGAGGAATGATGCCAGGCACACAGTAGGTACTGTAATCGCTCAGTGGGATTATTAGATACAATGCGTTGAAGAAGTTGCTTTATGAATTATTGTCGTGGATATCAGTGACAAGCTCCACGAGACAGTAGATTAATGAGCGCCACTTGGCACAGGTGGCGGCAGAGAAGATGAATCGCTTTGAATCTAATGAACTGACCTTAACCGTGGCAGGTGAATAAAATGTTACCATAAAGAAAACCTTGTTTTGCGTTCGTGATTTTTCGCTAACATGGAAAGAAGTTTTGCCGGTGAAGCCCGTGAAGAAATATTTCAAAATTTCACATAATTATATCAATATTACTCTTTTCCATAAAAACTAGTACACAAATTTCTATAGATACACCAAATGTTTATTTACACTTCAGGGTAATAAATGCACAAAGCGCTGCGTCAAAATTCAGAACTAAATTTATAAAACGAAACACGCTTCAGAACAACTTCATTTGTTTTACTTTATTTATCGTCTATGAAACTATATTTACGAGCAGTTCAAACAGTAATAAAAAACTCGGACGAGCGTAAATGGGTTGTTTCTTGCATAATCCTCTGTACTAGAGAAATTTAACTGAAGCATTTAATGCTAAGGAGCATCCACTGGCAATCTAACCAAGCCTTTTCTAGTGATTACATTAATAGAACTTATGGTGGTTATTGTTTTCAATTGGCTAACTTAAGTCCTCAAAGTAAACATTACATTATCGACAGGGTAAGAATACTTCCACTCCAGTAAAATTAATAGTTCTCTCACATTTTACACTAAGACATTTATTTACGAGCAGAATGCATTAGAATAAAAATTCTTAAAGTTCTCTTTGCACATCAAGCATTGCTTCCACACCTGTTGACCGTAACATGGGACGTGGTGGCCTCCCGTCAAGGATTAATCAAAGTCTTAAGGGCGTCCATTATTTCCAGAAGGGCACGGTGTCTCGAGGCAATGAACTGGACAGCCTTTGTGTCCTTCAGAAAGGGGAGCCAGGAATTAGAGATGCAGAGATTTTAACTTTCGGGAATGAGGTCTGAGAATTAGTCAAAAGAGTCTGATAGACAAGTAAAAGATAATTGTTGTAAAAGAGTCAATGCGGAAGGGTGGAAAATAAACCCCAGAGCTATAATCGCTGTCCTTTGTAGGTTGCCGTTTGTGGTGACCGCAAAGGTAAAATCAACATACAGCAGAGTATTCTGTCAAAAGTGACTGAATACGATTTCCAGATCCAATTCCTATATAGCGACCAATGAAGAGCAGGCTCCAAATTTGGTTCTGAATCCCACGAAACAAGAAATTGTAAAACGGATTATTATGAATAACTAATTTCTTTCGGCAGAAAAGGCTTTCCAGGAGAAGAAGCAACAGGGTAAATCCAAACGGAACAGAAAGCACAGAGAACTGCAATAAAAAGAGACGGTAATGACAACGAGAGTATCAAGAGTAAAAACGAGTCAATGTTAAATTCCAAAACGTACTAAAGCGTACAGCCGAATAACAAATGTAAAGATAAAACTACAGATTCAGAGATAAGTAGTGATGTAGAAATGAAAGAAAATGCATAAAAGGAAAGACACAAGATGTTCTATTCATGATAACGGAACTATTTCCATAGTAGGATAGAATGGCAGCAGGTAACCCCGCAAAATGAATACTGAAAGTATAGAGGCTGCCATACAATATGCGTTAATTACACCGCTTCCTCCTAATATATCAAAATACAAAGAATCACACTAAATTTTTTTGTGTATTAAATTCCTAATATTTCTAAAAAGTGCCCTTTCTATCACCTTGGCAAAGTTTTTGTACATGGGTCTCAGCAAAACGTACTGCTTGTCATATTTTTCATTTGTACAAAAACTTCGCAAAGGTGATAGAAAGGGAATTTTTTTATGTATATTTGGAATGGAATACACTAAAAGATTCAGTGTTAGTCTTTGTATCTTGACAAATTAGGAGGAAGCGGTGTAATTAATGTGTATTATATGGCAACCTCTATACTGTCAATAATATATATTATTATATCAAAAGTTTCTGAGTTCCTGCTAACTTTGAAATATTGCAAAAATGGGTTAATTATATGCTTGTCACTGAAACACACTCATCTGTATTACACATACTTCTACCGTATTATGAGATTACCAGCATAGTTGTTAGAATCTGTAATATAAATGAATTCCAAATGTTAATTCTAAGCGTTATATGAAGCTTTAAATTCCCATATAAAGGTATCCCTTGTTTAAGTGGAAACGAATTTGGTTCAGTCTTACAACAATGGCATCATTATCGTTTCGAACATAAAACAGAGGCAACAAAGGAAAGACTGAACATGTTCGGTATAAAACTTGATGAACAGTGTAATAAATGTGGAAGTATAAAAAATTATTTGCATGCCATTCGTCTTTTGCCGCTACATCAGACCGCTATGGATTCAGTTTGAGGATCTACTAGAAAAACAGTCTATGAATACATTTATGTTAGATTTTGAATTGCATGTCATTTACATTTGTTGAATATGTTAATAAAAACTGGATAAACGTAAAACGTAAATTCCTAGATAGGTGAAAAAGTAGATACGGTCAAATTAAAACTAAACTTGTCAACACACATTCTGTGACAATACTGCATCGATCATACATTCTTTACTGATATTTTGCAAGAATCTTCTTTGTGTAAAGAAGTAAAGATTTCTTTTATGTATGTATGTATGTATGTATGTATGTATGTATGTATGTATATATATATATATATATATATATATATATATATATATATATATATATATATATATATATATATATATATATATATATATATATATATATATATATATATACTTGACGACAAAATCCTACAGAAATTTCACAACTATCAGGAATGCATGCATTTTGTAAACCGCAGCGCGTTTAAAATCGGTTCAATGTTGTCAGACAAAAAGAAGTGGCTGGAGCGACGTGAGGAAGTTCAAGTTGATGAAATCAACCCCACCACTCGAGCGTTTTTGGTAAGAAAATGATGACGAACATGAATCAGAATATATTAATAACTCATAATACTGGATGTTCATAGCACCAAAATTCATGTCCTTACTGCCTCAATGCAATTTCATAGTCCTCATAATCCTGAAATAACATAACACGGTGCTTTTTTCCGTACATTAGCTCAGTAATGCAGGGAAAACGAAGTTACTTAAAAATTTGGCTTTAAAAAAAAGATTCCTGCTGATTACATGCAAATAGTTTAAAATCACGCAAGAGGAAAAATAAAGGACAGATGAGAGGGAAAGAGAAAATTCAGTCATTTCTATGTTAATCGGTGTAATTCTTGGGCTCTTTTCCAGGCTCTAGAGTCATCAAAAGGCCATAAGATGGAAATGCTAAAACGCCAATGCAAATACTGAGGGAGAGTTCTAATGCCCAGTACCTAGGAATTTTCCTACATGACTGCGAAATCTTCGAGGAACATTTTCCAAATTACTAATTACATAATTAAAACGGCGCAATTGATTTAAACTACACACTATGTGAAACCCAACCTAGAGCTTTACATGGATAGCTCTCTCTCTCTCTCTCTCTCTCTCTCTCTCTCTCTCTCTCTCTCTCTCTCTCTCTCTCTCTCTCTCTCTCTCCTAAAATTACATTTGATTCTTCTTTTGTGAAAAATGCATTAATTGGATTACTTATTTGCATTAATTCTCTAAGTCATCCAAGACTAGGTAGTGTAGATCACAATTATAGAGACATTAATATCGTTCTAAAATTCAATACACAAAAGTATTATCAACATTAAGATTTGAGTGAAGCGGTCATGTGTCATTTCATAGTTACCCACCTGTTAAGACTTCCCTCAAACTAAAATTAGCTTCTCAAGAATAAAGAGCTTTACTGGCGAATCAAAATGAATGCCTTTCTAATGATCTCAGTTTTCTAAGTTATTGCTCGGCTATGAAGTTGTGAAAGGGTGTAAATAGTTAAGTGTAAATAATCTCTCTCTCTCTCTCTCTCTCTCTCTCCCCCCTCTCTCTCTCTCTTTCTCTCTCTCTCTCTCTCTAAATTACGCTTGAAGGCTGTGGTGTACAATGTATTATACGGGTTAAATTTCGCATGTATTAGCAAGTCATCTCTGAATGCGTAAACGAGATCACTATGAAATTAATGATAATATTATCCTAAAATTCTATACAGTGTATTATTAGCATGGTTACTGTAATGAAAACCTCAATGCATCTTCAAGGCTTTATTCAGCTAAGATCCCGCCACAGAGAGTTACAGCAGTCAACAGAGTAAGATACACTGGGATTGTCAAAAAGTAAACAAATACAACACGGACAGAGAAAACAACCATTACTAACAACAGAATGCAGATAAACATTCAAACAGGTCATTAAGGCAAATGCCAATTTACCACATTCACCCCGGCTTTAATAACATTGTTATACCTTATGAAATATAAATATTTTATATAAATACCATAAGCGTCATCTTACAAAAATACATTCATAGAACTACATTTTACAAGTACAATTAGTTATAGGTCAGACGACCTACAGGACGACGTATGCGCTGAGAACGTCTAGGGGCAACAGACAACTTATCATTATTAGAATTTGTAACATCATCACAGATAGACCGTTCAAGATTCTGCGTTTCAGAAGCATCTTCTTTATTGACAGATTCAACCTCATCCTCAAGCTGTGTCTTGCCGGTCCCCGGTGGAGGTGGCACAGCGCGAGGACATCGAGCTAAATCACTGATAGCCACAGTATCCTCACGTCCGTCCTCAAATCTAACATGTGCATATGAAGGGTTGGCTTCTAGTGGCTGAACTTCTTCAACGAGAGGATCTTCCTTTCTACGCACGTGTCTTCTCAGAAGAACAGTTCCCGATTCACACAACCAAGTGGGAAGACTCATTCCGAATCGAATGCAATGCATCATCAAGAACCATTTCCCAAGCAGTTGGCGGTAAATCACGAGACTTCAAGGCAAGCATCACGGATTTCCATACGGTCCCAACAAAACGCTCACATTGGGCATTACCAGTTGGATGATAGGGTGTAGAACGACTTGTTGCGACGCCATGTTTAAGGAAGAACGATTTGAGTTCAGAGGACATAAATGATGCTCCTCTATCGGAGTGCACGTAGTTGGGCAGACTAAAAGTCGAGAACAGCTTAGTGAGACATGAAATAATGATAGCGGCCGTCATATCCTTGCAAGGAAAGGCGAAAGGAAATCTACTGTATTCGTCAACAATTATCAGTATGTAGCGATTGCCAGCATGTGAAGGGGATAGAGGACCTTTGAAATCAACATTTAAACGATCAAATGGTTTCATGGCTTGTATCAGTTGAACCGGTGGGGCACGATAAAAACTAGGTTTGCACTTGCTGCAGGTTGGACAAGATGATATTACCTTTTGAACTCCTCCAAAGAATAGGGGAAAATTTCGAGCTTTGATGAAATGCATAAACCAAGTAACTCCTGGGTGACAGAGACTCTCGTGCAGTTGATATAACTGTTGAGTATGAATAGCCGAGCACAAGTTTCGTGATAAAGCATCTGCTGCAGCATTCAACCTACCAGGCCGATGCTGGACATCAAACGAATAGGGCATAAGTTCTACTTTCCATCGCAGAATTTTTCATTTTTTATTTTCCTTTATGCTTGCCATCAAACATGAAAGAAACAAACTTTTGATCGGTTACCAGTGTGAAGTGCTTTCCAGTCAGATAATGGCGCCATTTCCTTGCAGATTCGATAATTGCATAAGCCTCCTTCTCAACACTGCAATGTCTCTGTTCGGCACTGGTGAGGATCTCGAGAAAAGGCCACTGGACGTCCATCCTGGTTTAAAGTAGCTCAATGGCAAAGTCAGAAGCATCGGTTTCAACAGTAAAGGGCAAATTTTCGTCTACAGCAGCTTTGACAGACGAAGATGTGGCATCCTTCAAATTACTGATAGCACCAACAGCTTCTGGAGAGAGTGGAAGAAAGGCATTGACGAGAGGGCGAATCCTTTCAGAAAACGAGGAATCCAGCGAGAGTAATAAGCAAAGAGGCCTGTCAATCGTTGCAGCGACTTCTTAGTCTGCGGAACAGGCATGTTCATCAGGGCCTCTAGACGTGAAGGATCAGGTCGCAGCTCATTATGACTAATTTCATATCCAAGTATACGTATAGAGTGAGAGGACAGAACACACTTAGCTTCATTCAGTATCATGTTATAACGACGAGCAGCTTCCATAAACCTTCTAAGGTTTTCGTCGTGTTCTTCTTGAGTATTGCCACAAACAACGACGTCGTCAAGATAAGCATAAACACCCTCTAGACCATTCGTTCTAATGATATCATTAATAATCCTCTGAAAAGCTGCCACTCCGTTGGTGAGACCAAAACACAGCCTAGTAAACTGATAGAGGCCGCTGTCAGCTTCAAAGGCAGTATAAGGTCGATCTTCCTCTGGTAATGGGACCAGATGATAAGCACTCTTTAAATCCACAGAACTAAACACTTTGTACTTGGCTATTTCATTGACTAGGTCGTCTATGTTAGGAAGAGGATATGCATCCAGGTAGGTGAATTTATTAATAGTCTCCGAATAATCGACAACCATACGTCTCTTATTCCTGTTGTGAACAACCACCACTTGAGCACGCCATGGCGATGTACTATGTTCAATTACACCCTCTTCAAGAAGACGATCGATTTCTGTCCTTATAAACTCTGCATCCGAAGCACTATATCTTCTTGATTTCACAGCAATAGGATGGCAATCAGGAGAAAGATTACGGAATACTCTAGGGGGCGTGATTGACAACGTAGCTAATGCAGATAATTCAAGTTTAGGTCGAGTGCCGCCGTATGACACAGTCACACTAGAGTGCTTATTAAGAAAAGGGATTCCAAGAATTACATCCGCACAAAGTCCAGGTAGCACAAGAAATTTGACACTGGAATACTCACGTCCATTGACTACAATGTCAACATTGCAAGAGCCACTAATAGGCGACACATAATGAGAAGCAGCCATTGAGATAGTTCCTGAATAAGGAGTCGCAGGTAATTTCATATTTTTCAGAATATTATCACTAATGAAATTTTCTGAACTTCCAGTGTCAATTAGGGCATTTACTTTGGTTCCACGCATAAAATGGGGAAAACGGAATGATTCAGTGTAGATGGAACAGAAGCAAGAGCAGCGGTGAACGAAGAGGCGGCAGAAGTAGGTTTTGATTTACTTAAACACACCTTAGCAAAATGTCCAAGTTTGTTGCATTTTCGACAATTAACTTCCTTTGCAGGGCACTTTTTTC